>NW_028277112.1:53356590-53659621 GCF_059951505.1 Python bivittatus | reverse complement strand
AGCATGGATCTTAGAATGCAAGATCCATATTTCAAAATAGCTCTCCCCACTTGTGCTAGCCTGAAAAACAGGAGACAAACAGGGTAGGTAACATTGGCATGGTCCGTGGGTGCTTCCCAATAAAGTTGAACAGCCTCTCTTCTCTTGCTTTATTGGAAAGAGCCCAACCACCCACAGATGGTTAGCAATGCCTAATCCAAGGAGATCCAAGGATGATAGAAGGAGGGCAAGATCCAGAACCCCACTCCCTCTGGATATACTCTGCCCAGTAAAGGAGTCTCACTGCTCTACCAGGTAGCTTCTGCTACTCCATGCGTGCAGATAAGCTATTTTGCTATGAGGATCTGACAGATGGGTTTAGCTCTCGGTCAAAACTTGCCTCTTCCCCTAGTGCCATCTCTTTGGGAAAGGAATTACGGTGGTTGTCCCACCAGCAAGGGACTCCATCAATCACTTTCCTTTAGGTGCTCCCAAATTAGGTGTAAGGACAACACTACTTGCTGGCCTCAGTGCTGAGGTAGAAAATGAGTCAGTAAAAAAGGGAGGGCAAGGTATGCCAGCATAGCTTTGTGCCACCTCATGGACTGAAGGGAAGCACATGAACAAAGTCATGGAGAAGAGCCTCAGGATCTCCTTCAGATGTTATATCAGGAAGCTGACATTGCATGATCTCTTCCTGTAAGCACCTCTTGGACAAGGCTGATGTAAAAACAAACTGTCATGTCAACGTTTCCCTTAATCTGCTGCACACATTGGCAAGATAGAACATACTTCTCAGAAAAACTGAGGATCCCATTTATTCATTTTTCAGAATTTACATGTTCCTTTTTTTCTGTACCCTCAAGGCAAGTTTGCAGTTTACTAAAGCAAAGCAGAAGGAATAGCAAATGTAGTGTTAAAATCAAAACTAAATGATACAAAACATGAATCAGGCAAAAGAGAAGAAGCAGAATTCTCTCAAGTCATTGTTGTTCCCTTTCCTGCCTAATAAAGTCATTTGCATTAACAAATGTCTAATTAAATCTGCATTAGAACTTTTATGAAAAACAAATCATCATATCAGCACAGATGGTTTAGCTATGGTTTCTTGTCTTAATGTTACTGTTAGAGCTGAAAGAATATGTTAGAAGTAAGACAGAGTATATTTTACACAGGTAGTCCCCAGTTTAAGAATGAACTCCATTCCCAAGGCCTGTCCTTAAGTCAAATTTGTATGTAAGCCAGAACAGTATATTGTATAATACTGTATAAGTAGTATTATACAATTAATACTACTGTGTAATTAACTCAAGTGTAATTAACTCGAACAATTGTGTATTTAACTCGAATCATTGTGTATTTAATTTGAATTTTGCTACAGTAGGCTCCGTTCATAACTATGGGTTGTCCTTAAACTGGGCTTTCTTAACCCGGGGACTCTTAAAGTTACTTTATTTAATTCTGTGTAGTTAGATTATAATACTATTGAATAGGTGATCTGTAGTGTCACAATGGCCCATGTGAACTGTCGACCATATAATGTCTTTTTAAAAGATGCTCTATGGATCTGGTAACAGATGTTAATTTCACTATTCAATTCCTTTAAAAAAAACCAACCTTTCATTTCCCATATAAAACAATGAATTCTATTGGTAATTAAAAGATGGTTTTGTAACAGCCATTAATAGTACAATATGGATCTCCAGTTAGGGGATCTCCTAATTTGTAATGAATTTATCTGCTTTCAAACTTAAAAGGTTAAATTAGAAAATTTTAAAGGTTAAATTTTGAAAATCTGTCCCAAGTTACACTAGAATAAACAGGAATATAAGGACTTTGTATCACTTGATAAAGTCCTGAACAATGCATTTTTTAAAAAGCCTGTTTATTTATTTGTCACATTTATATAGCCACCCACCTCACACAAAGTGACTCTGGGCAGCGTACAATTAAATAAAACAGCAAATAGATAAAAAACTAATTATAAAAAGATAAAAAATAATTATTAAAATAAAAATATTATCAAAACATTTAAAATATACAAACCTCACAGAGAGAGCAGAATAACAATTGTTAACTGTCGGGCCTAGCCCAAGGAACTCCAGGAGACCATGCAGAATCAATCCAGCAAGGTTTATTAGCTACAACCCCTTAACAAGAATCTTCCCAGAATGAAACCAGTTCCCAGGCTCAGCCAGTTCACACCAATGGAATTTCTTAGGGAGGTGCCAGTCTCCTCCGCTTATCTCTTCCTCGCTCCTCTGGAGATGAGAGCACATTCTTTACTCCCCTCCCACCATTCCAGTCCATCACATCAACTTAGATAATGGAGAACTATTAACTTAGATAGTGGAGCTATCTAAGAATGTCTCTGGTACCCAAAGACCCCCAGGCCTGATGACTAAACCAGATCTTGAGGGACTTCCTAAATGATAGCAGGGAAGGAGCGAGCCTAGCTTCAGGAGGGAGAATGTTCCACAAGGAGGGAGGCATGGCAGAGAAGGCCCACCTCCTGGGACCCATCAGAGATTATCCAAAAGTGCGACCAATGCTGTTTCTGTCCCATACCCAGTTCTGAATCCTGACTGAAAAGGATTCAGATAATCCACTTCATCCAAGGCCCTCTGAAGCTGTTGCACAACCACCTTCTCAACCACCTTTCCCAAAAAAGTGAGGTTAGATATTGGAGGAAAATTGTCCAGTATGGTGGGATCCAGTGATGGCTTCTTGAGGAGGGGCCACACCAAGGCTTCCTTAAGAGGTAAAGGAACAACCCCCTCCCTCAAAGAAGAATTAACCACCACTAGAGCCTACTCACATGACACCCCCCGGCAGCTTTTACAAGCCAGGAGGGGTATGGATCTAGAGAGTGGTGGCTGGGCTCACAGTTCGGAGGACCCTGTCCACTTCCTCAAGTCCAACAAGTTAATAAGGGGAAAAGGCACTTTTTCATGTTTTTCTGAATTGTATCAGATAAAAAAATACTGTATAGTCATTATAAATCAAGGCACAATAAGATGGTTCATTTAGTGTATTTATTTATGCAATTTTTCTCCACTTAATTTGAAGGGACTATGGGCAGATTACAGATAGTAAACAACAGAATAAAAGAATAGTAACAATAATAAATCACAATTTTTTTAACACATTAATGCATTAGCTAATATACTGTAGGTAGCAGTGACTCCGCTACTACTGTAATCTGTAATGATGCTTTGGAAAAGCCAGATTTCTACCAGCTTTCAGAAGGGTGTGGGAATCACCTCACTTTGGGGGTCAGGCTGTTCTGTAGAAGTGGAACTCCCCAAATAATGCCCATAATCACCTTCTTGCTACATCTTCTGGTAGGTGAGAACCCTTGGTAGGGATTCCCTTGCTGTCTGAATCAAGCATCCAGAATCTATGTGGGAAAGGCAGACTTGTAGATATCCAGGCACTGAGCCATGTAGGGCTTTAAAGGTAACTACCTTTAACTACCAGCATCTTGAATTGCACTCAGATACATAAGTATAACCCAAGCAGTTAGCACAGCAGGAGTGTAATAGGGCAGTATGTGACTGACCAGTAAGTATGCGGACTACTGCATTCTAGACCAGCTGAAGTTTCCAGGTGGTCTTCAAAGGTAGCCCCAGGTAGAGTGAATTACAGTAATCTGGCCACAAGCTGACAAAAGCATAAGTGGCCATCCTCAAAGCATCCTTTCCGGATAAGGCAACAACTGGCCCACCAGCCAAACTGGGAAAGGGTCTCCTGGCCATGGCTTCTATCTGCTCCTCTAGCAGGAGCTGAGAGTCCAGATTGCAAGCTTGCTATCTCTGGGGGAGTACAATCCCATCAAGAGTCCAAGGTAGTACAATCCTAGAATGAGTAGGCTTCTGAATTATCAAACAGTCCATGACCAAAAATAAATTTTTAAAAATCCATAGTTAGTTAATGCTTTTATTAGAACCAGTGAAAATGTAACTAAAAACTGCACATTTTGGAGTTCTCCAGATGTGTTCATCAGGCAAGATAGGTTTAAAAAAAAAACATGAGATGTGGAAGAAGTTGAAAATTACCCCACATGATACAGCCATGTGGTCTCCAGTTTAGAATCAGTCTCAAACTGAAGATGCAACTGAATGCATTAGTTATTGCACTCAGAGAAGCCTGCAAGACGCCAGAGAATGTACCCACTTTTCATAGACATCCACAGCAAAGCTCAATTGGGTCAAAACAATGACATTGTCAGGACACCAACCCCATACTTGCATCTTGATATCTGATACAAATATGTCACCATTTTTGTGCCATGATGCATATTTTGTCCACCCTGTAGATGCTGATGCCACTTTTGTGTAGGGCCGTGTGAAGGTCGCACACCAACTGAAGAATCAGCTGACTTTAAATTTACCATTTTTAAGGGAATTCTTGCTCAGGAAGCAGAAAGATGGAAAAACAAGGCTAAAGTTGTTCAGTATTAACAATGTTAAGACAAATCTAATTCTATCTAATGTAGGGAATGTATTTGTTGTGCATAGTCCTAAGGTTTTGTTGTTATTGTTTTCTGAATTTTTCCAAAACTATTCCTCTTTACTGTGTTTTTGGTCATTTTTATTTCTGCTAGTGGCAGAGAGTAGAGAGGCCTTTGCTGCATAAATCACAAGGCACAATTCTTTCCAGACCAGACATTCTCAGGTTTTTTTTTTTATGTTGACTTGTAACTACAGTTAATTAGAATTAATATGATTATACTCTCCAGTCGTATGTTTTATACCTTTCCCCTTCTCTAAATTAAAAATTACACTTTGGTAATAACTTTAGGAACCATACACAATCTGGGGCTTTCAGGTTATATATTTTTAAGACCAATGGGTCTCTGGAGCAGAGCTGCATGCTTTATTTCATTCATTCATTCATTCATTCATTCATTCATTCATTCATTCATTCATTCATTCATTCATTCATATCTTGTCTTTCCTTCAGAAGCTTCAAGGAGCATCTTGGCTTGCTCCATTTTATCTTTACAACCCTGTAAGTTAGGTTAAGAGAGTCAGTTTGGTGTAATGGTTAAACATTCAGCTAGAAACCAGGAGAGTATAAGTTCTAATCCTGCCTGAGACACGAAGCCAGCTGGGTGACCTTCGGCCAGTCACTCTCTCAGCCCTAGGAAGCAGGCAGTGGCAAACTACTTCTGAAATCTTGCCAAGAAAACTGCAGGGAATTGTCTAGGCAGTCACCAGGAATCAAGACTGACTTGAAGGCACCAAAAAAAAAAGAGTGAATACCTGGCCCAGAGTGACAACGCAACTTAACCAATCTTTGGGGATTAAACCTGAGTTTCTCCAGATCTAGTCTGTTACTCCAATCATTAGACCACAGTTCTGAACTGACCAAATAGCCCCATTTGAAAACAGCTGAAGATTCTTTTCTTCTCAAAAAAGGCTACCACCTATCTGAAGCTCTCATTTGAATACCTGCATGTGCCTGTTTCTAATTAAGATGTATTGTTTTGAACTGCCATTTTACATCACTTTGTTTTCATTTCATTTGTCCTGGCTATAAATTCTTTGAAATTGTCGTTCTTTTCTTTCCTATGTGAAGCAAATTGCTCAATTATCCAAAATGAAAGGAAAGGTGGGGGTGGATAAGAGGGGAAGAAATGGTAAGAGCTGGAATTCATAATCAATTGCTAATTGAAGAGTTATTTTTGTTTATTGAATAATAGGACTTAAATATGCATGCATTTTCCAAACCTTTAAAATTAACATTTGACTTTTTGTGTTGAAAACAATTTCAAATACATTAGGTAGGTACTTTATATGCTTGTTTGTCAAGATTTTGAATGGCATTGAATAGAACTATCAATCATGAAATAAATTATCTATGCTATATATCATTGCATTTCAACTAATAAGAGCCAGTAGGACATGATGCTTAAAATTATTGGACATCATCTTGGGGAACCTGGGATCACAGCCTCAATCAGAAACGGACCTCAGAGATTACAGGTAGTCCTCAATTTAAGAACAAGTTCTGTTCCCAAGGTCTGTCCTTAAGTCGAATTTGCATGTAAGCCAGAACAGTATTATTGTATAATACTGTATAAGTAGTATTGTGTAGTGAACTCAAACCATTCTGTGTTTAACTTGAATCATTGTGTATTTAACTTAAATTTTGCTACAGTAGCCTCCATTCTTAACTATGGGTTATCCTTAAACTGGGCGTTCTTAACCTGGAGACTACCTTAAAACTCTCAGTGTCAACTTAATGTAACTCACAGTGTTGTTTTGATGGTAAATATATGTTTGGATGGATAGATAGCATAAGCATACAATAAAACTGTTAAGTGACCTCCAATACATAGAAAACAAAAACTTGCTTTATCACCCTTGGATCTATAATACCAGGTACATAATAATAACCAACAGATTGTTAGCCCTGTGAGGTAGTCCAGACAAGAAACACAACCAGGATTACTAGCTCTGTTGTACGGTTACATTAACAGAATCTTGCAAATCTGAAAGTATTTCTCCCCCTCCTTTCCTTTTAATCTCCGAAAAACTAGGGAAGGTCCCTTCTGAAATGCTTCCCATGCCTTCTCTCCATCTGTGGGCTGAGATACCTTTTCAGTATCCAGACTGACACTCTTCCTCCTGTCTCCCAAGGTCATTCCCACATACCATTACAGAGATTAAATTTACACAGCTTTCTATGGCCCAAACTGCTGGTGAATGCATAGGAGAAAGGAGTGAGAAAAGATTGGCAGCCCTATTTGGAATTCAAATGTATGCTTGCTTATTTGATGCAGTAATGGAGGGTGTTGTCATGTATACATTCACAAAAGTATCTTCTTGTCTAACTTAATCTTTCTGATCCCCTATTGTTGAATCTGATTCTTTCTAGCTTTGTGATATTGCTGTAAGTGTCATGTGTGTTTTATTTCCACTCAGGTTTGTGGAAAGGAAAATGCTACTGATTAATGTGCTGGAGTTTCTTCCCTCTGTATTAAATACACAGACACACATTTTCTCCCTCTCAAAGTTAAAAAAATATATATACTGTGCTCCCAGCATCATCCATAGGGGTACAATTAATTGTTGCATAATTATATATTCTCAACAACCTAAAGCATGAGAGAAAGTGAAAAAAATTCACACATTATGGAACATGATTACTGCCTTTGAGTGGTGATAAACAATGATTTTCTTACAAGCACCAGAACAAAGCAGCCTATTTTAATGGACAGACCCAGGATCATTAGTAACTATTTACTGGCCTCCTAGTAAATAATTCAATTGTGGGATCAGCTGTTGAGGAGTGAAGATGTGAGAAGGGGGAGCAAGGCACTCATGATGCCTTCCTTATTGCAGAGACATTCAGCTGTTGTACTTGTTGACTTTTTGGTAAAGATTAAATGGCTGTCACGGTGCTGTCATCAATCATGGTACCTGGTCATGGACATGGCATTTTAAATATGCATTGCAACAACCTTGTGCGCTAGATCGGTAGTTTCCCTTCTTTCAGCTTTCTGTGAAATACTTTCCACATTTGTCTGCAGAAAAATATCTCTCTGCTGTCAACCTTATACTCTGTAGAGGACTAGAGAGATGTTGCTCTCAGTGCTTCAGGACAATGTTCACGTTTGTTGGGCACCATGGCTGCCAAACCATAATGCACCCGAAGAACATGTCCATCACTTCACTGTGGTTGTGTGTTGTTCAGAAATAGCAGGAAAGATTAGCAAGTACATTCTTGATATAGAGAAAGAAGGAACTTGTTCTCTGTTATTTTGGGGCAGAGTAACTCTGTATCTGTCTTAACTGAGAATGGTGTTCTTTTCAAAGAGTTGTCAGAAAATAGTCTCTGATTCAAGGCAACCTCTCTTTGATAAGCTGCTTATTCAAGTCCAGGTGAAAAATAACTAAGAAGTGAGAACCAGGGTGTCAAAACTGCTCATCAATAATTAGTTCCTAGACAATAAACAGTACCTACCAAAGACAACTGGTTATAATTTTCTGCACTATAGTGAGATGAATTTAATTTCTATTTAAAAACAGAATAAAAATAATAGAAAAGAAATAATAGGAATTAGTGCACTGATATGTTACAAAAATTAAATTCAAATGTTATGCAAATATATGTTCCCTTTTGACTTCTTTTTCTTGGAAAAAATTTGTAATGCATAAGCATGACTACTATCATAGTAGATCACTGATTAGCAGAAAGTTAAATGTGATGTAGGGTAGGGTAGGTGCCTTAAACATCTCCCCTCTGCTCTGAAAAATGGGTACTTGCACCTGTGCAATGCTTGCTGAGATCTCTGGGTGGAGATCCCTACCCCATTCACATGTTCCCTTGTCTGATTTGCCTAGATGAGTGCACATATCAATCCATAAGAATAGGGTGCTTCTGCAGAAGGTGCAGAAAAGGGCAACTAAAATGTTCAAAGGACTTAAACACCTTTGAATGAGGACAACATGCAATGGTTGGGATTGTTTAGCTTAGGGAAGAGATTCTTATGAGGAGATATGACTGAGTTGTATAAAAGTATGCATGGGAAAGAAAAGGCGAACAGGGAGAAGTGTTTCCCCGTCTCCCATAATACCAATACTCAAGGCCATCAAATGAAACTGACTAGCAGAACATTTAAATATGATAAGAGGAAATATTACTTCACACATTGTGTAATCAACTAGTAGAATACTGTATGCTACCACGAGATGTTTAGATGGTTTCAGAAAGGAACTAGACAGATACTCAGAGAACTATCAATGGCTACTAGCTTAGTCAATTAAATGTTGCTTCCAGGCACAGGGGTGAGTCTACCTCCACAGTGCATGGGAGCAATAAGGGGAGAAGGGAGCCTTGATGTCCTATTTGTGAGCTTCCTAGATGCACCTCGTGGGCCACTGTGTAGAATAGATGGACCTAAGCCTGGTCCAGCATGGCTATTATCACGTTCCCTCATTCTCTACTAACACTGCAGCAATGGTGTGATTTTCAGACTTTTAACAGCTGCAGTAGTTGGAGTTTCCAAAAGACCAGCCTAAAACAAATGCAAGAATGTGGATTCTCACAATGGAGTAAGCTTATGGTTCTTCTGTATCCTTTCTAACTTTTGGCTCTCTTTCTAAAAGCACTACACAACAGTAGAGTAGCCCTTCTAATTAGTGGTTTTATGCTTTAATACAGATGTTCATATAACAAGTAGTTGAACATGTCTTTGGCAAATGATTGCATCTTTTGCTCTTGCTGCACAATTATAAAATACTTTACTTGTCTGTGCACACCCTTGCCTCAGCCTAAAAATGGGGCATCTAATCAATCAAGAGCAAGCATTAGCAAAAATTAGTACTTGTCTGAGACTATTATAGCAATTATGATTCAAATGCAAAATATCAGAAGAGAGAGATTCTCTTTCTTTTCATTGTTTTTTTTTTCTTCTGTGCACTTTGGTAAGTCAAAAGTTGAGCTAATGAAAAGCTCATGAAAAATTAGTAAATCATATATTTCCTTTGGATAATGTGATTGTGTTTGTATATGCAATGTGTCAATCAGTATTGCTTGGCCAGTTAATAAAAGACATGGCTTCCTTTGGCACAGTGAAAACAAAATAATGGGTTAGCACGGAGTTTTTCAAATTGGGAGTCTGAATCCGTTATTGAGTCTTTAAGTGGATCTTAGAGCTTTAAATTGGCTGATGAGAAAGAAATTGTAGGCAGGAGACCTGAAGGTATACTGAAAGAGTTATAAACATTTTAAAAGGTTGAAGATGATGATAAAAATTGCCTTCCTAAAATCAATCTGCAGTTCTGTTTTTTTCAGTGATAATTCTTTGGTGCTCTAGCACTGTCTGTCCTCACTGCCATTCTCCAAATGGCTGACCTCAACAATGTAAAGCTTGCTGTATTGGTGATAGCTTAAGAACAGCTGTGTAAGCAAAATTATAGGAGTTTCATGATGAGCTGCAAAGCTCACAGTATGGATACCAGAAACAGTGAGAACAGCTGGATGAAAAGAGCACGCCTGGGTATTCAGCAAGAAAGGCTAGTGAATAATACTTTAGCAAACTACTGGTGCACTTCTATATCATGAATGGTTATGGAACCAAGGCTGCTGTTACTAGAACATGCATTTGATTTTAATAACTCTTGCATTTTTTACAAGGTTATGGCAACTTACCATTTCCATAACCTTGGAAAATTAAAACCTCTCAGAATATATTCAGTTTATCAAATGTCATGGACATAAATTGCAGAATGCCTTCCCTGTTAGCACACCCCTCCAGGAGAAACGGAAATGAATGTGATGGAACTTAGAAAGAAGAACGTGAAGGTAGGAGGCAGGAGAAATGGTATCCCTTCTAGTGTGCTCTCCCAGTTGATATGAAATTCCTACCATTGTATCAAGCTAGGGATGAAGCAAGATAGCTTTGCTCTATGAAAACTTGAGGAAAGCGACATGAACTTTGTTGCATAGCAGGAGGACTACTTCCAAAGATTTTGCAAAAGTTGATCCAGTTCAGTATAAAAGCTGCCTATACAAAGTATCCCAGCGTTTGTTTTTCCCCCTCCTGTTATTTGCTGCACATATGTGCAGAACACACAATTGTGAAAGACTGGTGAGAGGCTAACAACAGATGAGACCTAAACACCCACAGTTCAATTGCTGATGTGAATGCGATTCATCGAAATTAATCATCTGATGTTGCAGTTGGTGCCCAGTAGCACCAACTCAGTGATTTCATTTCATTTAACCTTCTACCTTGCCCTTGGTATTTGAAGTTATACATCTAAATAATTTTCTCCACTTTGTGGACCCACTTCATAAGAAGATACTGGCATGGTCAAGAGCAAAAGAAAATAGGGTTCCTTTCCTTTTCTCAGCAGTCTAAGTGAAGGATCTTCCCATCAAGCAGAGCATTTCTCACCCTGCAGGTTATGCTACACCTGCCCAAATGCAGCCTAACAAACAAAGCTAGCAAAACTGTCATAGAGCCCTGTAACCTTTGCCATTCATTTCCCTCATGCAATGACAGTCAACTTATCATAACTGTGTTGCTATAGGCATGAGAACAGCTGTATTGTGTTTTCATTTATAAGACAGTGGCTTCATTGCCAATACAAAGGAAACACTGCTGATTTCTGTTCCAGCAGTTTTAACAATCCTAATCTTGTAATGATCGGACACCACCGTTGCCTCCGAATGGTGAGACCTGGTGCCACCCATTTTCAGCAGTTGTGGCCTAAATAAGAACTGATGGCCACAAAGAAGGGCGCTCAGGAGAAGCTTGCAGCCTATATTTAAATTTATATTTTAACACTGGTCAGTCTTAGTAAAGAAAACTGTTAATCCACATGCTGTATACCAAGTGCTTGAACTGAAGAGGAGAACCAGAAGTTCTAAAAGGAAGCAAAAGTGGAGCAAAAGATTTGATGGCTAAATTGGCAAGGGCCTAGATAGGAATGAGTTCTGGGAGCAGTTAAGTGTCTCTCCCTGTGTGTGAAACCAGTTTACATTATTACATTAAAGCAGTGTTGTCCAAACTTGGCCACTTTAAGATGTGTGGACTTCAACTCCCAGAATTCCCCAGCCAGCATGGCTGGCTGGGGAATTCTGGGAGTTGAAGTCCACTCATCTTAAAGTGGCCAAGTTTGGACAACACTGCTTTAAACTTGTCCATCAACCATAGGTACAGTGTAATCTCTGAATTATCACCTTTACTCAGTAAAAAGGGTGGGGGTGAGTGGGGGTGCCTTCAAATCAGTCCTGGCCACTGCCTGGACAAGTCCCTGCAGTTTTGGCAGCATTTTCGGAAGCGGTCTGCTCTTGCCTTCTTTCTAGGGCTCGGAGAGAGTGACTGGCCCTAGAACATATATAAATCTCTAGCCCATGGATTTTAAGTAAGAGAAGTTGATCATGGTCTTAGAAAGTTTGAGGAGCATTTTCAAGCTGTAACTTTATTAAATCAGATCTCTGGGGACAGATAACATTTTTAATAGTGTTTGCAAAGCACAAAAGAAAGGAGGAAATTATGAAGATCACCTGGAGAAAGCAGCAGCAGCCCACTTCAATATCACTGCAAAGAAAACTGCAGCCCCCCAGAGCTGAGCTCAACTTGAGGGTGTCTTTCCCTTTAGCATTGCTAAAATAATCTTTCGTAATCTTTTGAAGCTATTTTATCGGAATTCAAGTTTGAGGCATGCTTCACTTTTCAACTAAGAAAGATACATATTTCTTTAATAAACTCTTGTATCATCAACAGCAACACTGGCTACAGATTTTGAAAATTATAAACCAGCCCATCTGAAGGGCATCAAATCAGGGAAAGCTTTACAAAATATAGTTTACAAATAATCTGGACTGTTCTAGTATTGGTCCACAAGGTGCTTTATAAACTGGCTACTTGTATAACTAATTGTCAGAGTCTGCAAAAATAGTTTGGTAAGTTTGTATGGGCTACAGTTGACTGCTGGCTCTCAGATTATAAGGCTGTGATTGGCTATATGAAGGACTTTTAATGAAAAATAGTCCTTGGAGATTCTTTTTTTTTCAAATAATTTTATTAAGTTTTACAGTTATACGGATAAAAACTAATACAAACTACAGGTAGTCCCCAGTTTAAGAACACGTTCCATTCCCAAGGTCTGCCCTTAAATCAAATTTCTATGTAAGACAGAACAGTTTTATTGTATAATACTGTATAAGTAGTATTGTGTAATGAACTTGAACCCTTGTGTATTTAACATGAATCATTGTGTATTTAACTCAAAAGTTGCTACGTTCTGTTCTTAACTATAGGTTGTCTGTAACCTGGGTGTTCTTAACCCAGAGACTACCTGTTCAAAAAATAAAGGAATAGAAAGAAAAAGTAAAAAGTGCAGAAGAGAAATATATATATATATAATAAAAGAGAGAGAGAGAGAGAGAGAGAAAGAAAGAAAAAGAAAGAAAGAAAGAAAGAAAGAAAGAAAGAAAGAAAGAAAGAAAGAAAGAAAGAAAGAAAGAAAGAAAAGGGAAGAAAGAAAAGGGAAGAAAGAAAAGGGAAGAAAGAAAAGGGAAGAATATAACAAAAAAGAAGTATAAAGAAGTAGCTTCCCCCTTCATCTCAACAAGTATTAACAACTTATCAAAAAATAATCCTTGGAGATTCTGATCCATTGGTTGATCTCTGGGCTACTTAGTAGAATGCCTGAATGGCTCAGCTACAACTGAGCACTCATTATAAAAAAAAGAAAAAGGTACTACAAATTTTATATAAGAAATAAGATGGTCACAACAGGGGTGTTCTCTAAATTAGGCAACAACTGGTTCAGATAAACCTTTCAATCTTCCTAGCATCTTCCCATTGCTGCTGATCTTCCCACTGTTGTAAAACAATTCTAAAAAAATACACGTTTTATCCTGCCTAGCCAGAATGACAAAATATGAGGGGGAAAAAATTAACAATCAATTTGCTCAAACTAGCTAGATAACACACTTGGGTTAGTTCCATGCAAATGTGTCCCATTCTGCCCTGGCCATATGTGTGCAAAAAATATTTTTCAATCTTTCTGATTATAGTCCAGGTAAGGGAGTTGTGAATATAAAACAGGTATAGTGTCAATACTTTTTACACTGAACTTTGAAACATGACATTTGTGGCTTCTAAAACCTTGTTTAGTAGAGCAACTTATATATTAAAATAAAGTAGATGGATATATGTGATCATGAAATAATTGGTTTTCAGTTAATACATGGCTCCTTTATGGAAAGTAAAGAGTAAAACTCAAATCCTTTGAGGATGGGTTATGAGGAAGTTGGTTATCCTGACAACTGACCAGAGCCTATAAAATTTCCCCAAACTCATTCCATTCAGGTGTACCAGAACTGCAACTCCCAGAATTCCCAGTCAGCCTGGAAACTATAGTCCCTCACATCTGAAGGAAGCCAGATTGGAGAAGGCTGGGCTAGATGTTTGATAAGCAATTGACATGAATTTGTTTTTTTACTATCTCATGAAGATACAAAGGATTGGACATTTTCATGAAGGTAGCATCTCATTCTGGCCATCATATTCACTTATAGTTAATCTAAAGGCTTCCACATTGCATTGTGAAAAGAGCACCAATCAGCACTCTTTTCTTTGGTCTCCAGTTTTGGCTCTGCAATCACTTGCATTTTCTCCTCCATTACCACAAGCCTGATTCTTGTTCAGACCCTACAAATAAAAGCTTTTAGATCACATTAAGCAAAGACCGTTCTGCTCCTCTGGCTGGACCCAATGCTATTATGGCCTATTACTCTGAATGGTGGAACATTGTTGCTGCCTCTGTGTCATTATAGTTAGCAAACATAACCGTGTTCTGAGATTTGGACACTTAATCAATGCCATTAGCTTAATACAGCTTTGATATCCACCGATAACAACAAACCAGGGGCCAGTCAGCAGGTGATAATGTCCTCCATGCCGCATCGGTATACTATATCTGGGAAAATGATCGTGCAGACACTCTGCCCTTTGTTTAAATCTTCATTGCTTCCTTGAGCAGAATGCTACGTCAGCTCACTTGGCACTGATTAGCTCTTAGGGAAAGCTAGTTTTTCAATTCCATTTGAGCTGAATCTGTTCATTTGGCAGAGGACTTCCTGTTGGATGCGATTGAACTATGCTGTTAGAGCCCCAGAAACTTTCTGCTGAAAAACCAGTCAGTCCTTTCTTCAACTGCACCTTCCATCTACCTTTCAAGAATTTTTCCAGCTTGCTTTCTTTTCCAAAAAAGAATTAGGGCTGTCCGTGATACCTGTATGGGATGTTGCCTCCCCCTTTCTTTCTGAACAAATATATTTTTCAGAATCGACACATTATGCCTGAGAATCCTTCTGTTTTAATTCTGGGCAAACAATGACTATTACACTTATAGGACTTTGCTGACCAGAAGACCAAGTGACAGGGAAATTAGCTATGGTGAGAAAGGATGAACATAAACTCTACCTATCTTTTTACCAGGGGCAGTCCCCCTTTCAAGGATTCTACTGGTAAAAGATTGGCCCTGCTTGATCCCTAGTTTGGGATGTCTTCTAAATAATGCTAGAGCTGTGATCAGTATTCAAGCCATTGAGAGGTTCAGTCTTTCAGCACAACTTACTCTAATACACGTGCATATTAATGCCTGGGCTTAAACAGAAAGGTAACAGTCAGTGCACAGCCTGATTTTCCACATCCTACAGCTGCTATGTCATAATGTTTTGTGAATTATATTGAGTCAAACAATATAATTTAGTCAACTATCTTTGTTCGGCTCTTAGGTCTGTGATGACCTGCTACTGCAGAGTTAAACAAAAATGCAGCTGATGGAGACAGAATAGAATCTTTAGTAGTATGACAGCTTGGGTAATGATCCTTGATATTAGAATCAGGGTGTTTTATTATTTTAAAAAATGATCTTAATGAGTGCATTAAGCCTTTGCAAGCATTACACTACCAATTTTGCCCCTTAAATCCTGCAAAAAAAAAAAAAAAAGCCACACACACACACACACACACACTCACACACATCCTATGGGTCTGAAAATTTCAACCCCATCCCTTCTAATGACATTGTGATATCGCCAGGCACATCTCTTGTGACTCCCAGGCAAGGCCCAAAAGGAGAAAGCATCATTCAGCTTTTTAAAAAAGAGATTATCCAAACCTGGTCTGGATCACAAAGCTATTTCTTCAGCTAAAGAGGTTCAATTCTGGAACAAATATTTCTTTCTGCTTCAGAGAAATAACATGTTCATCCTAGATGAATCCTTTTGCTGACTTTTCACATTTCTGGCAAAAGCTTTTATCTGGCTTGTCCTTCTCATAAAAATATTAGACTACCAAATGGAAGAGATGTTTAAATGAAGTTTTAAATTAGGATTTATTTTTTTAATCTTCACAATCCAAAATAAGTGTAAGCCTTCAGGAAGAACTTTTATCCAAAACAAATGAAAATGTGAGAGCCCCCATCTTGACATAGAATTAAACGCAGAAGACTGGCCAGCAGAAAGGGAAGCTAAATTGTTGGGAAAGGCAGAATTACTAGTTTCACGGAGAGAACTATGAGGATGCCTGGGGAAGAGGCATATGGCAATCTGAATTAATCTGCAATATACCAATTTTGTGTCCAAAATGCTTCAGCCTGAAATCTAGCATGGAGAATTACTATACAACTGGAGCAGAAGCATCCAGTTTGGTCAGGCTGACATTAAGTATGAACTTCTGCACCACTGATCATGTGCAGGGCAGGAGAAATTATGCCAGTGTCCGTCTCCATGCTCAGCCCCCAACATTTCCAACTAAAAGCGGGTTGGAAAGGCAGGCATGCCAACACAGGTACCCACCATCTATTGCTATAAGGGCCTTGATCAGAAGTACAATGTACCGGTTGCTTTCTGGACCCCAGATGAAGGAAGATCATGACAATGGGGAGTAACTATGCAATACAGCAAGCCTTAACGTAGCAATGTAGTTTACCCTGGGGCAAAGTTAGAAATACTGATTCTGCACTCAAAGGCAAAAGCTAAGATAACATCTGCATACTGTATCTTAATCCCAGACCTTTTCATTGGCAGAAGGAATCCCCCACAAAACCACTTTACAGGCCCCATTTAAAACAAGGATGTAACTAACATGCACCTATGTAATACGCTCCAGTGTCCAAAAAATGCCTTTTCTTCTACGCCCTGTTTTTTCTCACAAAAACACTCTGCTGAGTTCCCCAAGTCAACTGACACTGCTTTGATAGAATGCAAAGTCTTTTGCCAGGCCTATAAAAGCCTCAGCTTGTAGCTGTTGTCAGAGTAATGGCTTGTATAAAGAATTTGAATCAGAAATCATTGGTAACAAGACTCTTGGTGCTCCAGTGAGTTTCTTGCCTTTCCTCTCTCATGTCTGCGTGTTTGTTTTCCACTTCTGTTTCAGGGAATATCAATGTTCTTCGCTATCTCTTTATTTAAAAAAAAAATCAAGATGCAAAGAAAGGTTTTGCTTCTGCCCTCTTTGAAAACAGCACTGAGCTTCTTGTTAGAGTCTGCGGAGGCCAGCAAGAGCTCTCTTCCTCATGTAAGCTTTTCAATTTGCATTCAAGTTCTTGTTCTGATAAATACTGCCAAGAAATCCAGGCTCCAAATGCCTGTTCCTCAAAAGCTGTCTGCAATGAAATACTGATAATGCAGAAAATAAATCGTACTCCTTTCGCCCTCTGATAGGCCGGAGTGTTATCTAGTCTCCCTTTGCTCTGGCAATAATTGCTTATCGTCACATGCAGACACCTCCTTATGATGCTGCTGTTGACTCCACTCTCTCTTCCAGAGATCTACCTTCCTTGGCAAAGCAATTTCGTTCAATCAATCTATTTGTAATGATCTCAGTGCAAACTGGACGGTGGTGAAATATCATGTGTAGCACCCTTCAGTGAAGAAGGGATGGGGAGTGTCCTGTGTTTTGAGCCGTGTTTCCTTTGTGGTGGTTCAAGGAGGAAAAAGAGAAAGGAAGGCACTCAACCAAGACCACAAATAAAAAAAATAAAAGTGGAACGCTGCAGTATTTGTTTTCTAAAAAGATGCTTCTAGCCACATTGAAGCCTTTGCTCTCTGGCAGGATCAAAAGCACAAAGATAAGGCACAACTACTGTAGACAGCTCTCACCATTTATTTACTCCTTTATGTAAATAAATAAAACCTTGTGCTACATGGCACCAAAGGGAGCAGGAGCAACTGTGTATTTGTCAACCATTGCAAGGAATAAACCAAGAACTATCGTATTCACTAGAGAAGATGCTCCGTCAATGGAAATAAAATGCCAGCAAAAGAGATAGGATGCAGAATCCATTTGAAAAGCAATCATAATCACGTTGGTCTCTGAAGGAACAGTTGGATAGTAGTTAGATAAAATCTTTCTTGGGATCAAGCAAAATAGTACAGAAAAGAATGTGCAAGCTTTTTCATTCCACAGAACTTTTCTCTGACTAGATGTTACACATTTTAGAGGAAAAAAAAAAAAAAAGAGGTAAATCATTTCAGTCATTCTAGTTAATCTCAAATTGCAGATGATGGACTGGGTACATTAGCCAGTCTTTCACAAACAGATGAGGCCCACGGTGGGATTTTGAAATGATTGAGAAAGAAATGCTGGTGGTCCTCATATATTAAGCAAATACATACAATGCACATATAATAAATACTTCAGTTTTATCATTCGGTAGTAGAATAAGAGTGAAATTTAGCAGAGAACTTCATATTGCTACACAAATGACACAGCCTCCCAGCCATACAACTCATACAGCAAAGTACTTTGAATACAAATAATATGTTCGCTGTTCAGATTATTATTCTTTTGAAGTGTGTGAGTAAGCAGAAGGATATTGGCACGCAGCAAATGTGGAGAAGACAAAGGCACTTATCATTTTAGACTGCTCCTGGCCTTTGAAAGTTGCTGAGCGTGGAGATGCATGGAGACAGGCCTTTCTGGCTTTATACTAAGTCCCAACAAGCTTCTTCCACCATCCTAACTACATACTACAAGAAGAAATTCAATGCATGATTATATTATGAAGAGATGTAAGTGTCTTGATAAAAGCTGTAGTGTCCCACAGATTAGATGGCACCAATGTTGCATTTAGATAAACATCATACTGAACATAATAACGAGATAATTATTCCTGATGTTTATGACTTTTAAGACTTTCTTTGTAAGTTAGAAGATAAAGCACCTCAAGATATTTAACGAACATATCTTAGATGGCCAAGGATGGATTAAAAAAAATACTTCAAAAATATGTCTCAAGATACAGTTGATATACCAGTTAATTTGAGTGAATAGATTCAAACATTCAGTTCACTCTTGGAGTTGATGAGGAGATGAAACTGTTTACACACACTGCTATTCATACTTTAACTACTAAATGTTACAAAACATAACTTTTGGAAATGATGTATGGCTTCTGTGGAATCTTTGGGGTTCTCTGAGCTTGGCTGTTTTCTTGCAAACGTTTTGTTACCTGGCTAAGTAACATCTTCAGTGCTAGAATGGGATGGGGTTTGCTCTCTATTTATATACAGTGGCATGCCCTGCCAGTGTTGGTGGGGGTGTGGGCTTTGTTCTGTTTTATTTTTTTCCCTCTGGTAGTTCCTTGATTAGGGTATTGTTTACTGCTTGATTGTGTGTCTGGTGATAATCTTGGTGTTAATCTCTGCTTATCTGGGTGATGACTGCTGGTGAGGAGAGGTCTTCTGGTCTTTTGTAAAAAATAGAACAAAACAAAACCCCCACCCCCACCAATGCTGGCAGGGCATGCCACAACAGAGAGCAAACCCCACTCCATTCTAGCACTGAAGATGTTACCTAGCCGGGTAACGAAACATTTGCAAGAAAAGAACCAAGCTCAGAGAACCCCAAGGACTCCACAGTTCAACCCTGAGCTACGTATATTCGCTTCTATTGTATGGCTTCTGTCAGAGAGAATTGGAATTGTGATTTGAGCTACCTTTCTATCAGCTGTATTTGGGGATCACACAATATCTATATCTATATCTTCAAATAGTGCTTTGCTTTTCATCCATATCCTTGAGAGTCATGAGGGAGGTGAGGGAAGCATTTCCAAAAAAAATTAAATGCTCCTTTCTGGGATATAGCCAACGTGTAAAACCTCCTTAGAGAAGAATTGCATTGAGAGAGAAACTCTTTCTCTCTGAAATGAATAACTGTGGTTGAATAATTGTAGTTGAGGTACAAGTTCATACAAAAAGTACTTAGTCTCTGAACTTCCTTTCTAGTGATGGGTATTTAGAAAAGAAAATAGGGATTTTGTCTGACGTCCTTTTTGCCCAACTTTAGGTACCAGTGTGAGTGAACAAAAGAAAAGGAGGTAACAGTTCCTCTTAACTTTTCCACTAACACACAATCAAGATTTAAAATAGTCATGACATTAGGTTGATCCAAAAAAAGCAGACCCTGCATGTGCAGGAAAAATGCTAGGAAGAAAAAAAAATAGGTCCAGAAGGTTAGCGGAGCCCAATACAAGTGTTTTAGTGTTGTGAGTTACTTATGCAGTGCCTTGGTGATTGTGTTAAGATTATGTTTTTAACTGTATTCTTTTGCTTTCTGTACAAAAGTCAAACATTTTGTTAAAATGGCAAAATGTGCATAGTGACATCATAGGGGAAGTTGCACCCCTTTCAATAGCATGTACGAAAAGGATGGGACTTGCACTGTAACTTTGCAAAGCATGTTTCAGCATTTCTCCTTCCTTGCTCCCCCTCTCTGGACGCCCACGCTCCCTTGGTTGAATGGTGCATGGCTTTCATTACCCCCTCATGGCTCCAAGAAACGTATCAAGAGCTGTGACTGAAAAATATAAAAGAGGAAAACACAATTTCATCCTTAGTATGCCACTGAGGCCCAGATAGTTCAAACTGATCAGTCCACATGTGGCATATTTCAGCAAAACTGCAAAAACAGTGGGAAAAGTAAGGAATGAGACTAGTCCATGAATCTGAGCTTTTCAGTTGAAGGGACAGTGTTGTACAGGCAAAAGAGACATGACTGAATCAAGGAAGGAAGGAGACAAATAACTGCTGGGTCATAGGGTAAGGCTTATCAAATATTTGAATGTTTTGCTGCCTTTAATTAAGAGCACTGGCCAGCAAACTCAATCTTATCTTCCTTGTAACTGTGGTTTCTTTTCAAAAAATGTGCATTCAGTGCAGACACAGTCCAGGATTGTATGAGGGGGAAAATATCCTAATCTCTAGCAGTCTAGCAAAATCTAACCTGCAGAAGATGCATAAGATGCAGGCCTATAAAATACTGACCCCTGATCGAAGCTTTAATTAGAACCTCATTCTCAATTAAAGGCTCTCCACTTCAGTGAGGTAATTGCCTAGGAAAACTGGCTGCACATTTCATTATAGCACGCAGCTATAATTTAAAATCTGGGGCAAGAAAAAAGGGACTACTTCTGCTTTAAAGAGCTACAGCAAACACGCAGAACGAAGAGCTCGGCGTCCCATCTCTGGTTAGTTGGCCGCATGCAAAGGTGGCTCTTGAGGTTTAGGGTGCATGCTTTTAGTTAATTTTATTGATTAAACCTTATACCATCAAAGGTAACAGCATACTGTTCACTACTTAAAAACCCTAAGTTGTTCTAAGCAGCAAAAATTGTACCACTGAGCATGACATAATTGCAGAGGCCACATGCAGATACCCAATCTTGATTTTAGCCTAAGTCAAACCAATATGTCAAGCGATTGAGGGAATGGGGATTTTTTAAATGTGTTTGTTTGTTTATTCATAGAATTTATCTATTGCCTGAGTTCTGCCAGATTCTAGTTGGCTTTTGTAATTTGTGAGGTAAACAGACATAGTTGGGTAATTTGGCAGAACACAGGAATAGTGCTGGTGAAAAACTTTACAAAGGTTGCTTGAACTGAGGGACTATATTAGATATGTTACATCCCAGAATTAGGAATATAAAAGAGATCTGTTACCGATTTCTATGGAAACAGATTTACCAAACATGTCAAAAAGGACTGTGCTTTGACACTGTCATCACATTCAGCATAGTCTCTTCCTCCAATCCAAAATCTATTGTGTCAGAAAATAACATTATGTTTCCAAAACTTGCACATAAAACGTGGTACTTATATCTTAAAACAGCTTACATTGGCAAATTCTGAATTTTAAAAATATCCATTGGAAAAATGTATATGGTACAAAATAACCTCAGGAAGATTTGCATGAAGAAAAATTTTTCTCAGGAAGCAACATCAAGGGGAGATCTATCTATCTATCTATCTATCTATCTATCTATCTATCTATCTATCTATCTATCTATGAAATTTACATAGACAAATTACCTATATTATGTGGAAGTTGTGTCAAAATCTAGGTATGTTAGAAAGAGAATCCATAAGAAGAAGAAAGCTAGCCTACCAAAATACTGTTCTATTAATCCAGGCAGAAAAATGGGTAAAAAGAGAAATTGTCTCATTCAAGACAGGCTATTGATCTATATGTACTGAGATCATATTCCACCCACCTGGAAATGAGAATATGGAATCTTCTGCACATCCCACTGAAGTTAGTGTGAGCTACATGTAAAGTGCATCTCAGTGAGGATTACAGAGAAAAGTCTTCTCCTGGATTGTATCAAATGATGAGGTAACATTTTGTATCTAACATCCAATCTTGTAATGCAGGAAAACCTGTTGCTCCTGGGTGTTGCTTTGTGGAGGAATTTATGTTTAATTAGAGAATAAGAAATGCCTTTCTAACTGCACTGTATGTATCATGATTTACTGTATACAAAGCTGATACGTTGTAGGTAGGAAGATTGGAGAAAAGAAAGTTTTTAAACACTGAGAAATGTGTGTGCATCCGGTGAATATGTTGCCTTGGGGGAAGGCGCTCTGGAATATCTACCTACCATACAATCTGCTTCAATCCATGTGGAAAGCTGGCATAAATGTCTCGATCAACCAAATGATGAACCAATCATATGGATGCAATTCTCAGAAGCCACTACAATACTAAGAGAAGAGATAGTTTGCATCAGACCTGAGTCTAAAACAGTGAAGCCTCTTCTTCTTTTTTTACCCCCGCTTCCATACAGCTTTTTCCCATCTTTCAGAACATTAGAGAGATGATAATACATTGAAAGGAATTAAGAGCCGTAAACCAGGGAAGGAAATTGCCGAGATTATTAAATGAGATGCAGAATCTGTGAAGCACAAAGATTGCGGGGAAAGCTGTTCCAGGCAACCCTCTATGCAAATTAGAAGTCTTTTCCATCACTGAAGCCAAATTGATTGAAGAGACAGAGAAGAGGCAGCTGGAGGTGAATAAGAGACCCGTCTGTTGAACCTGCCCTTGATCACCTGTCCATGTGTTCTTCTATTACAGTTACATGCAAGTCCCCAAGCATGCCATTCAACCAAATTAATGTTCAAGAACACATTTCTGAGAAGGATTGGATTTAGAGTTCTGCCTGCATTTTTTCTCTTGGTATTCACTGTCTTTCTGCATTATTATATTCAGTTCTCTTATCCCTGCAAGGAGCTATCCAGGAGTATGTATAGGTAACTAATTTTGAAACAACCATGGAATGCCCACTCCGGAAAATGAAATGAAATGAAATGGTCAACGTCTTTAAAAAAATCACTTCCAAAAGAAAGCTGGGGCCCCAAAACTGGGACAGCTAAGTACGCTGAGAATTTGGGAACTGACTTCAGGACCCAGGTGTGTCCTCGGGATATAGTTAAAAAAGGCAAGAGGGGAGCCACGATGGTGTAATCTAAGCTCCACCTGGTTTCTATATGGGATGCACCAAAAACCAGGCAGAGCTTTGATTATGCTGTCTCAACTGCCACCGTGACATTTTTGACCAGCCCTGTGGACACCCTTGCTTCAGGTGTTCATGAAATGAACTCAAAATATGGGAGAACAGAATGTATGCTCTGCTTCTATCCCTCCCAGCTGAAAAGCTCCCAATCCCATGATATTTTTTATCATTTTTCCTTCCCAAGTTAATTTGATAAATGCCTGAAAGGAATTTGAATGCAGAGACAAAGGACTCTGTTTTAGCAATGTAGTACTGTACAATTGTTAATGTCTACAAGCCTGGGGGGGCAGTCCCTAACTCCTTCTTTGCCTTTGTGTCACTCAGCCTGATTAGGGGTTGTACTGTTTTGTACCATTGTGCTATTTTCTTTTGAAACATCACATTTAACTGCTTTTTTAAAACATCCGCTTTTTAAACACATTTAACCAATTTTTAAACACACCATTTAACCTTGATCACATGGAATAATATTGATCGGTCTTTCCATTGTGCTGATAGACAACTAATGCCTAGGTAGAAAGTGAACATATACCATTGACCCAACTCTGTCAAAGCATACATTTCTAAATATAATGTTACAAAGATCAATACAGCTTAAAGATGTGAATGTACTTTAGAATTATATATCAACATTTTGGAATTTATCACCATGAAACTATGGATTTACTGAGCGTGGCATTAACTGAAAAGATTACTTTTCAGTGTTGGAAAAATGGAGCAACTCCAGTAGCACCTGCTTGGGGAGAGGGGGCAAAGGGGGAGGCAGTGGCACAAGTCCTGTTGTGTCATTGCCATGCAAGCCCTGCCCCTTTTCTACCTGCCTGGGACAGAGCTTACAGAAAGAGGCTACAATGTTGCATTCCTCATTTTATGAAAGCAACAAGAGCCTGTTGACCCCACTAGGCCGGGGCGTGAAGACCCAGGGGGATTCTGGGACACAAAGGTTTAGATATCCAGTCATCTACTCATGGGGTCAGCCTGTGCCACTACCACTGGTTTCAGACATTTCCAATGTGCCTTTTCCAAGGCCTTTTCCACAGCCAACAAAACTATCATGGCCAATTGTAATTTGCATGTATGTATATACAGTATATATTCAAAATATCAATAACCTAATGTCATTAGATATTTGTGCAGGATGAATAATCAAATGTAGTATCATCTGAAATCTATGTGCCAGGGCACTGCCAATGTTTGACATCAATATTTAACAAGGAAATCACAGCCAGTGGAATCTTTACCAGGCTTTAAAACTAAATATATGTGGCTTCACTGAAGGAGGCTAGAAAACCCTGGTTCAAAGAAACTCCAATAAGTTCTGCCTGTTCTCAAAGATTTAATGGTATCTATTATTTCATGGAGGGTTAAGCTGCAGCTAAATTGACAGCTTGATTATGTGTAATCTTTAGAACTATATTATATGTAAAAACTTAATTTCTTCCTCATATATTTCACAATTTTACAATTGAGAAAAGTGAAAAAATATTGATATACTAAATCATGGTACACTTTGCCCTTAGTGTCCTTGATGATAATTGCCAGTATTCCAACATTTTCCAGATGTTATGAAAACATCCACAGACTGGGGTAATCATTTACCAACACAGCATCAACAGCACTGTGAGACTGAAGAACACTAACCAATTGTACTTAACCCCACAGTAATTACCAAGCTACATTCCAGATAATTCTGAGACTCTTTTAAAGTTTAAGGAACTTTTCAGTGTGAACATCAGCAGTGGCAGAGCGCTCTCCTGATATCGAACTTAACCTGAGATCCATAATTTAGATGAGCTTCTGTTTACATTCCATTTACTGGTTCAATTGTGTGTCTATCCAAAACATGACCCAGAATCCTTTTCAGTGAAAGATGACAGACATACTGGAATTCCTCAGTGTTTAACTTGCCACTGATAAAGAGTTCCTTGCATTTAGAAAGTCTCAAAATTATGGAACATATTAAAAAGTGGCTAATTGGATCAGGTTCTTTACTAATAATGACAAGACTTCTGCTAAAGAGGAAGAGAGATTTTGAATACTGGTCTTACTGGTATTCATATACAACATATTTTTGAGCTACGAAACGATCCAATCTGTAGCCTTTTATTAACTGCAAAAACATATACTGGTTTTCTGAAAAATATGCAGCTATTTCATTAAAGAACAATGTAAATATTGATTAGTTGTCTTGTGATTATGCCTTCATACTATGGTTTTTTTTCTTTAGAGCATTTGGTTTGATGCCTTTCATGTGTGTTGTGGCTACAATTGAGAATTCTGAGAGTTGTTAGTCTCAATACATGTAGATAATGCTGGGTTGAACGTTATTCTAAAGGAAGCAGCATGCAGGAACTCTGTTTAAAAAGTAGTAATTTGCTTGTCAAAATAGGTGGCCTCACTTAGCTGACTTTAACTAATCATTAAAAAAACTAAGCAAAGTTGGTCTTTGGAAGAACCACCACCAAGAAACATCAGAGCTATTGAATAGAATGGGAAGCCAAAAATATATTCTGAAAAGTGGCATTGGCCAATTTTTTTGCCAATATTATTATGTGGACATGTTGATATGGTCATCAAGCTCCACTTGAAGGAATTTTTCCCTATATTTGTTTGCTTAAAATAGGGGCACAGTGAGAGGAACTTTGCTGAGATCCAGAACATCCCATAAGATAGAAGACAAGAAAAGTAAGGTGTTGTTTGATGTGGACATGTTCTAGTATTGACACTGAGAAAGCATTAACAGATCTAAATAAATAGTCTGATCTTCAGTATAAGGCTTCAGCATGGAAGCATTTTCACAACATGAAGAGCATCTCTAGCAGCTGCTAATGACAGTATATCAACCTGCCACTCAAGGCCCAAGGGTATAAATTGATTTTTAAAAGTTAGCAACCTAAGATGGCTTTTGTCCTTTTGCTGGGTAAATATTGTACTTAACAAGTCCCAGGTTACAGTGCATTTTGATGCCTTTTGGAAAAGAAACTCTTCTTTCTGATTTCTCTGCCCCCTAAATAATTTACTGAAGTTTATATCCCCAAAATCCCCAACAAAACGAGAGTAAAACAATGGTGTTTGCTTACTCACATTTTCAAAAATAAGAAAGTTTCAGAGAAAAATCTTGGCTTACCCACTCAACTGGAATTATGTAAAGAGCTTCAACTGAACACTTAGTGGCTGGCAAAGTTGGAAAAAAATTTCCAAAGTAACTCAGCTACATAGTTCAGTCTAGTTCTCTGTTCCCTTTTTCAGCCACATTTTATTCTACACCTGGAATCTTTCCATTTGGCGATAATTAGTGGGATACTGTATCTTGATAGTCCTTCAGGTGTTTGATTCTCATTCTCATTCTTTTTTTTTCCCTTCACCAGCTGCTTTCAGTAATGAGATTAGTTCTATTTAGCTCCTCAGAATTTTTTTTAAAAACTCTTTTCCTTTCCAATGCTATCAGATTTTCCATTGAGGACACATTTTATGCACATAGGAGGAAGAGAAGAAGGAAAAGGAAAAAGGCAATACTCTGTGTCTAACGCATTAAAAATAATTGATTGTTGAATCTAAGGGAGATTTGCTAGGCTAAAATAACATATACCTGGTATTCTGTTCCTGAACGATAGCTCATGATATCTCTCCCCTCTGACCATCCTATCTGAGACTGCTGGAAGATATAATTCAGAAATCTTAGCAGGGCTACAGTTCATCTAACTTTAGTTCAAACAGTGGCATCTAGTAAAGGACAATCAAAGAAAATCCCTACAGCTACTTCTTCTTACTGCCATGAAGGACAGGTCTATAGCAGGCTACTATCTTGAAGACTTGGTGTTATCTCCAAGTTGCGGGCAGCATGCCTCCAAATACCAGGTACTAGGGAACTTTAGCAAGTTTGGGCATGCCTCTTTCTTCTGCTTGCAAGCGCTCCAGAAGCATCTGCTTAGCTACAGTAAGAAACAAAATGCTGGCCTAAGATGGAGTGATCCAGCAGAGTTAAATCTTTATTATTATTCTTCGAACAAGCAGCTCAAATTAGGGTGTATTGCCAATGGCAAATTGAAGTTTTGTAAGCAACTAAGTATATGTTTGGGCTGACTTCACCCCACCTACTCTTTGTGCTCATTCTGTAGTAAGACTTATGGCTTCCTATTAACATAAAATATGAGGTAGTTCAAAGGTCACTGGTTCACACCTATCTATCTATCTATCTATCTATCTATCTATCTATCTATCTATCTATCGGAAAGAGCATCAGTTTATTAAAAGTAAAGTTCCAGAGGACAGCTTTGTTTGCTGATGCTGAACGAAGGGAGCAGAACAACAACAGCAACAAAAATAATCCACTCTCAATTCAGCATGAAAGAAAGAAAGATTGTTTTTTTTTTAAATTGTACCTTGTCTCTTGATTTTCTAGTTTATTTGCCACTTTCTTATAGTACTGTAGAACCTATGTGGGTCTTAAATCACACATGCCACTTGTGGGTGTCCCATGAAACATGTGGTGCAACCCAGTCTGCAATCATTCAAATAAGTAAGACTCTCCAGCATGAGTTGAAAAGCACCCATTTTGTATCTTTCATTGCCCATTAAGACACTGGTATTATTGCCACTTCCAATCAGATGCTGTGCTAGCAATTTAGTGTATATGGTCACGAGTGCACTGGCATCACCTATCATGGCCAGTTCAGTATGACTGTAAACCTCTGAATGTGAATACTTGAAGGGAACCCTAGACCTTGGACTAGTTACCAGATGTGCACAGGGTTGGGTAATATTTCTGGTTTGAAAATTAGTCCACCGTTTTTCCATGAACATAAGAGTGTCAGTCCTCTAAGTAATGCTCTAGCAGGTACACCTTTTAAAACAAGTAAATGTTTGCAAGAAATACTGTACATTATTTGCAGAAAGTTTCAAAACATTGTTGAAAATTGGGTTTGATTCATAATCACAATATATGTTTTCTGTGCTAAAGCTACAGTATATTGTTTAGAAACATGAAGAAAAAAAATCATAATAATTAGATCTAAGTAGGAACACAGCCCCAAGGGAAAATATCAATTACCATAAATTATAATCATCCACACTCAATATACAAAAATAAATTGTCATTGATTCCTGTGCCTACTCATTATGTTTATCCCTGGTAGTAAATAAGCATTCAAGTTTACATGATTGTTCTTACTGGTTAGATTATACAATTCAACATTTGAATACAAGTCCCATGCAATGAATTTAATGTTTGATAATATCACTTCCAGAAATTAGTTCCTAAACTTTGCCCTAAGAAGACCTCCAATGTTCTCTTCATAATGCCACAACTGGTAGTCTGAAGATAAGCAGGCAGGCTAGCCAATGGGCTATCCATTTTTATCATAATAGACAAGCAATTTAAAAACTGCTCAGAGATTACCTGAATTGTTCAGAATAAGAAGTTAAGACAGATTTCAAAGCAGTGTAAATTACTTGGAACTCTATTTACTCATTCAGTCACCTGTCCATAGCTTTGATATCGCCCTCTAGCTATCTGGCCATTGACTGATTGATTATGTGCCATCAGTCGACTCTTAGCTTCTTCCATGATGATCTGTCCCTAACCTGGTCCTTTGAGTCTTCCAACAGTGCATCCATTGCCTCTGTAACTGAGTCCATCCACCTTGCCTCTCTGCCCAACAACTTTATTTTAGCAAGTTATCATTGTGGGGAATAAAGATTCATGTACGTTCCCCTGCTGTGGGAATCTGCTGTTTGATCACAGTCAATTTAACAACTGCAACCAATCTGAAACTGCTTTGCTCAAGGTTATTTCTGGAATTAACCTGAAACACTTATCTGTATAGAGCATGAAATGGTAGTCTGGATTGAACAAATGATGGCATTCCTCCATACTATTTGTTTTAACACCAACTTGGTCCTTATTTATGATTTCACACAAGATGGTATCGGCCAAAGACACTCTTGAGTTAGAATAAGCTGGATCCATATATATGCAGAATAGATCATACTGTAAGAATATGAACAGGAGGCATCTTTATCTAGTTTAGTGTATTTACTGAATAAACTATAATGGGCAAATCTGAGTAAGAAGGCTTCCATAGACACCCAAATCCATTGGCCTCATTGCTCTACACCGGAGAGGGCTTTTGTCTCTGTAACGTTTGAGCTTTGCCATTCTCAGTCTTCTTCCACACTGCCAAAATCAGTCAGGGGACATTAGAAGTGACCCAATTCATCTCTCTATATAGATGTAGTTACTTATTGATAATTATTCTGATTGTGACTGTCCTTTATTCAAGCCACCACACTCATGAGAAATGTCACTAGGATTCTGTGGCTGTTAGGTGAGGACTTTTGAAGTGCCAAACCATGCCATACTCTAAGAGACAGTGTGGTAAGATGATTAACAGAAAAGAAGAGAGCTGGAAGTTCCATGCTGTTGAGAAATGTTCCAGCACACTGAGTTGATAATTAAATAATTCTTGTAGATTATGCATAGATTGGATAGGAGATGAGAGAGAGATGATAGATGATTGATGACATGTGTGTCCAAATGAGTACACTGCAATGAACCTGCTGTTCTTTAAAATGTATAGCTCAGCAATGTCATCTACCCTATAGGTATCTAGCAATGATTATGCCAGGCAATTTCAGGCTAGTCAAAAAGAAAACAGAAAGTACGTTGTTCAGCGTTTTAGAAGAAAGAAAATGAAAGTGTGAAGGCTGGGCTTTTTTTCCTCGCTAAGGGACACACTTTCCAATGTAAAAAGACATAAAGATGGATTGGCTTCATTTGTATATACCAAATGAGGTCAGATTAGCTCCCTCTGTTACTTTGCTTAGTAAAAATAATACTAATAATTTAGGGAGGCCTTTGAGGCATAAGTGAAGTCTTGGCTGCTGAGCTGCTGGAGATAGATACTGCTTGTTCTTGGGCTTTCATTGTTGTGCTCTTCTTGGTGATTTATTTATTATTTTAATTGAGATTTTAACTCAATTGTTGCTGCCCGTGTATATTGCTAGCCTCCTGAAGAGCTGTTTACCGGTGTAAAGGCACAGTAAAACTCCAATAAATTATGACAGCATAAGAAACATGTCATAACTGCAGGTAGATGTGTTGAGGATAAGCAAGCTGATACCTCGCTTCCTCAGCTTCCAAGTATCAACAGAGAATTCAGAAATATGTGTGTCTCTGCTAAGTTATTTGTGCAGTTTCTTAAGGACTTTAGCAGCAATGCCCAAGAGAAACTCACTCCACAACTTCATGCCATTTTCTGCTGCTGCCTTCCACCTTCTGCTATCTTCCCCCACTTGCTTGAAGGAGTCCTCAGAGTGAAGCATTTGAGAGTGATGTCACAGCAGTTCAAATGGCCACTGTGGCCAGTTCCCCATGATGCCTTAGTCTGAAGACCCTCAGAGGACTGCCTGCACTCCCTAAAGCTGTGTCTGTTGATGTTCTGCTTTCTAAACTCTTTGGGGCATTGAGGTCTGTACAGTTTTCCAGAATTGCTTTACACCATTGAGGATCCTCAAAGCCAGGTTCAACAAGCAGCTGTGCCAGACAGCCAAGTGCCTCCACTGGCTGTGGGACTTCTGAGATGGAGCCAAAGATTAACTAGTTCAGCTTTCAAAATAGCCATTTTCTCACCCAAAGGCTTTGTATGCAGATTTTCTAAAATGAGGCATCAGAGCAAGTGGCTGCCCTATATGACCAATCAGATGAGAATTTGAAGCCAATCCTCTGGCTTTCCAAACTACCACCTCCACTCAAGTATAGACTTATAGTATTTGTTTGTCTTCAACATGGTCACAAGGTCCACCCATTGGAACTGGGCACATGTGATTGTCGGGCAGAGTGATAATCACAAACACTCCTGTTTGTGCAGAGCGCAGCAAAAACTCCAGGAAAATATTAGCCATGACAGCAAACACAATGCAATGTCCATTTCTTGTTTCCCAAAGAAATCCAGTCAGAAAATATATACTAACTGGTGTTTATTGATAAACATGCAAAATTCCATAAAATGCAAATATCATACTAAATATAAAGAAAAACACATCTTCTCATTTAATGTAGCATCCAAGACTTATTAGCAACACAAGCTTAACAAAATCTCTAGCTACAAACTCTTAGAAAAGAGGGACACTACTTGGTACTTTGTTACAACTACGTAGCCCATAAAACCTATATAGTGACTAACACTAAAACAACTAACAACTACTCAGAGAGACTGCACATTTTCCTCTCCTTGTATTATAGCTCTATGCCATCCCCACTGAGTAACTAGCATACACACGCCAATAGGTGGCAGTAAATAGCACAATACACAACACACAATAACAGGTGTTTTTCACATGATCTCTGTAGTCAAAATATTATTTGTTATTGTTGTAAAGATAACGGGATGAATCCTTTCCCATGAGAAAGAAAATCCTGACAGTGATAGCTAATTTTGACCCATAGTTTAACATGATCATCTCATGGATGGCAGAAATGTGGGCTGGCTCTGATCTTAGAAGCTAAGCAGGGTAGGGCCTGGCTAGTACTTGGATGAGAATGTGCCAGGGAATACCAGAGTTATAGGCTAGACCGAGAAGTGGAAAAACTTCCCAGAAGAAGGGAAAGACAAATCACTTCCATGCTACTGCCAAAAAAACAACATGGAGGTGTGTGTGAAGTCATCAGGAATCAGTTTTCCAATTGCCAAGGGCTGAGCAACAACCTGGATTGAAGAAGTAAAAGGCCACACGTGTCACCTTTGTCCTCACCTCCTTAAAGAAGCTATGGTTTTTTTCCTATGCTTACTTGATTTAAGGAGGTGGCAAATGGTATGACCTGTGTGCCAACATACGCTCCAAGTCACCTTTTCTTCTTCAAATCTAGAAGGTTGTGCATCCCTATCAGATTTCCTTCTTATGTTTAAAAGATTCAGGGTGATATGAAAACCTTCTATGAAGATTCTACAGCAGCTTCAGTCATGAGAGCCAGTGTGGTACAGTGGTTAAGGTGCTGGACCAGGGGCCGGGAGACCCAGGTTCTAGTCCCCCTTTAGGCATGGAAGCCATCTTGGTAATCTTAGGCTAGTCGTTCCCTCTCAGCTCAGCTCAGCATCAGGCTTTGTGACAAGCTGACTGATAAAAAAAAACAACAACTTGTTACATCACACACTGAGAGCTTCACTGTAAGAACTAGGAATGCACAGTACAAAGTAAGTGGAACCTGTATTCAGGTGGGAGATACAACAACAATAGGAATAGCAACAGCGATCAGTCAGAACACTAGAGTAATATATGGAAAATGAATCTATCGTAATTTCATATAAGGCAGCTTCTCGCAATACTGCTTCCAAATTCTCCAGCCATATTCATCTGTGAATAGCTTTATTTTATTTTATTTTCCTCTAGGCCCGCTGCTTGCTTAGAATAGTTTCACTAGATGTCCGTGAGTGGAATGTTTTGCATAAGTTCTAAAAGGCCTGTCTTAGCATTAGAGGTAATTTATTACTTTTAATTTGCCCAACTTCTCCTACCCTATAAATTGACCTCTGTGTTCGATCTCAGCCTTTCTTTTTTGTAAATCACATCTATAAACTTTAAGTAATAAACTCGTAGTAGCCTGTAACACAGCCAAGAGTACATCTATTCCCCTGAAGATCTATTAAACGGGGGGGGGGGGTGTGGTTCTGACAATAAGCAATTCAGTGTATCAGTTATTTAATTTGTTATTGTTGGGCTTTTATAACCAAGGAAGGACAGAGAAGTGTTTGTGAGGTTGTGAGTGTTTGTTGATGTGTGTGTTTATCACAAATTCTTGGCATATAGGAGGGAGATTGGACAACTTCAGTGGAGACTACAAAATGTCTTGGGCCTGTCTGCTGAAAGCAGATTCAATTTTTTTGCAGATTCAATATAGTCATACCATCATCACCGATGAAATGATATCTGCCTGCATTGAGTCGTGTTTTTTCACGAATGCCTCAAGTAGTAGTAGTAGTGCCTTGCGATTTTTCCATAGTTTTTCCCCCCCTAAGAAAGGGGCTTCTGTTTTTCTACCTTATTTGTGGGGTGCTTGAGAATTTCTTTAGGGTTTCTCATGGTGGAGCTTTTGAGCTTACTTCCTTGTTGGGATTGGTGGAGGGCGTTCCTCTCAAGTTTTCTATTACACATCTTCAAATCATTCTGATGTCCACTGGCTGGGCTGCCCCATTTCCCAACCTGAGAAAGTCAAAAAGAAACCAGAAGCCCAGAAAGTTGTAGATCCCTGGAGAAACCATGATACAATGCATCTCTTTGCAAAATAAGTGTCAGAACATCATATATACTCATGAGAATCTCACTGAAATTTTCTTCTCTCTTGAAAGGTATTTCGATATCCCTCCCCTCAAACTGAATGAGGACAGAAAAAAAAAAATTATGAGATATTTTCAATAAGCCTGTCTTGCTCCTTTGTGGATTGCTTAGAAACTGGCGTGGGGTCAAAAAGAAATCTGGAACAAGCTGATTACACTTGTAATCAGTAAAAAAAAAAAAAAAAAGGAAAATTATTTTCAATTTGTGCTCAACTAGGGTTGACTTCATAGATGTATCTGTGCAGCTTTCTTGGCAACAGTTGGAAGTGGTTTCCCTGTGCCTCTGAGACTTTTCCTTTTCTTCCAAGTCTAACCTTCAGATCTGGAATACTGTTCAAAACCTACGCAGTGTCAGCCAGGAGGAGATGTTGCGTCCAATCATTGGCCCCAAAGAACATAATATAAGAAGACAGCCCTAAGGAATCATTGTAAAAGCTACAAAATGTGCTTTTGCACACCCTGTGCTAAGCTATAATATGGTTTTTTGCTTTGTCTGATGCTTGAAGGGGGTGAGTAAATAAACCATCTTTGGTTTAGCACAGTTGGCCACAGTTTGAAACCACACAGGAACGGAGGAGGGGGTTTGAATGATGACTTATATTCTTATGTTCTTATTTTACTATTCAGCAGAGAAGAAAAAAGAATGACAGAGATCTGCAGTACTCCAAGTGTAATGCTCAGTGTCTTTATTAAATCCTGCACTCCATTTCCAGCTGTTTCCCCACACTGATTTGTAATTATAAAAATAACTGGTACTCATAAAGAAAATGTGTCAGCAGTTTTTTAGATGTTTACAGATCTCAACAATACCATTTCCTTCAATGAGCAAGAACACAGACCATAATCAGCATTCATGCTGAGAATAAAAGTAGGGAAATCAATCTAATTTATCTTGCTTCTTCCCTCCTCCCATTTTTTTTGAGAGAAAGAAAGTTGTGGAAAACTACCCCCTGAATGCCCAAAAACAGAATGAGAGCTTGGGGAAAATTGGTTATAGGCGAGTCATACGCCTTAAATAAGCTTCTGCTCAGAGCCATCCCTCAGTACATAATTCCATTAAATTCAAAACCAGCATTTGTGAATTCAGTGGCAGTAGAAGACTAGAGTCTTGTGCATACATGCAAGGTTTTGTACCTATATAAAGGAGGGACCGGGAAGGTATTTAGCCCCCACCCCATCTTCTATCAAAACCAGCACAATAAACATGAGTAGCATATAGCAGCCTTGCTCAAATTGGTGTCTTCCGAATATGTTGGACTAAAGGTTCCATCAAGCTGGCTTTGGGTAAATTGTAATCCAGCATACTCTGGATTGAATACCAAGTTGGGAAGAGCTGGTATAGAAGAATCTGTAGAGATAGGGTCTGGCACACCATAATATAGATACTATTTGAGAACTATTAAAATTGGGGAACTGAAAGACGATTCATATCGGATTCAAGCTTCAGCCAGGGGACATTCTCCTGTTTTCAAAGAAGGAACACGGTAGTGATGCTTGCGGGGAGGTGGGGGCAGTGGGGGGCACATCATAGCCCTTTACATCAGCTGGAAAAAAATGTAAATAGACTTTGCTTTGCCTGTCCCTACCAGCCTTCAACTCCCTGAGAGTTGTTCTGGGACTTTCTGGGATTGTTAAAGCAGTGTAATTCTACCCAATCTGAAAGGAGCAAAGGCTCTAGGAAGGGAAGATCAGCCCTTGAAAACTCTGACCCCTCCTCCTCCCTCCATTCATACAAATTTAATAATAAATTAAATAAATAAATTCCCCATCCTTTCTATCCTGGAGTCCCTGGCTTAAGAACACCCGGGTTACAGATGACCCATCATTAAGAACAGAGCCCACTGTAATAAAATTCAAGTGAAATAGACAACAATTTGAGTTGAATACAAAAGGGTTGAAGGTTATTACACAATACTACTTATACAGTATTATACAATAAAACTGTTCCGGCTTACATACAAATTTGACTTAAGGACAGACCTTGGGAATGGAACTCATTCTTAAATTGAGGGCTACCTGTAGATTGCTTTGAGCTGACTGGGAGGGCACAGTGGAGATGAGAGAGAGAGAGAGAGAGAGAGAGAGATAGGGATGGATGGATGGATGGATGGATGGATGGATGGATGGATGGATGGATGGATCAATAGCCTTGTTGGACGAAGTCAACAAAAACAGTAGCTCTGTGGGCTACAGCCAAGGCACTGTGTGGAAGGGTGAATTCCCCACCTGGAACGAGCGGGCGTTTTTCCCTCCTGGGATCCAGAGTTCTGGTGCTACCTGGAAAGGCAGCCCCCCACCTCCTTAATCAGAGAGTTTGTTTCATGAAAGGGAACCAAAGCAAGCAGTGCCCAGGTGCGTCAAACCAGGAAGACAGCGGAGGCGTGGGAAAGAGAAACTTCCAACCCAAAGTCGAGCACCTCCGCAGCGGTCTTCAGACAGCGAGAGAAACACTTCAGGTCTCGGAGCTGCCAGGCCAGCTGAGAGGCAGAGCTGAGGGGAGGGGAAGGGGAAAGGGGAGAAAAAGAGCCCGACCAGAGCCTGCAAACCCAGGCCGGCCTGCAGCAGCCCAGCCCAGGTGCAGCGCTCCACAAACCAGCTCCAGAAACAGAGGACTGTGAGTGCTGGGGGTGGGGGGAGAAAAGGCCCATTCACAAGACTGTAGAGGAGTGAAAAGGGCGTTCACGTGCAAATAGACTGAGACTGAGGCTACAAGAGCTGAAGACCAGGGGAAAGGAAAGATTTAAAGAGTTAAGAAAGAGTTAAGATGAGAAAACATAGTGCTAGGAACATAGGAATAGGTACATAGAAATAGAATATAGAGATAGAAATTGATAGATTAAATAAGAATGGAAATAGTTGTAAACTTTTAGTAATAGGAAGATAGTAGAATAAGTTAGGAATTTAATTTTGAACAATAAAGTTTTGTGTGGGAAAAACAAATACAGTCTTTGTGTCTGTGTTCTGAATCATATTAAGAAAAACCCTAACACACTGACAAAATATAATCCAAATAAAAATTCAGAATGCTGATGACAGTTTGTTTCGTTTATTAGCAGCTTTTGTATTTCAGAGGATCAGGGAACAGGTACCAAAAGAGGCCTCAAGTACTTTCAGAGAGTTTGAGTGAAGTTGTTAACTAAACATGGAAAGTCAGCATTGCTCACCGTTTACCAACATACATCACCTCCAACAGCATAAAGACCCTTGGAAATAAAATAGCTTTAAATAATAAACAGTCTAGAAATTACTTGAATCAATAGAAGAATAAATAGTACCCCTTACTACAGAGGGTTTCAGATTTAAAAAAATATATTCTGGACATTCTGTGCATATGTCTTTATTTTTAATTAGTTTTTGACTTTTTGAACCATGTTTACTTTATAATATACCTTTCTAACCTAAGAGACAAAACTTAAAATGTATTAATAATAAACACAGACATACTGTACTCAGTCACTAGTGGACTTCCCAAGTAAAATGTGCATTTATATATGCTGTTCACTGAAAGTTCTGAACTGTTTATTTATTATTGACTTACTAGATGTATTTGGAGGCCACATCACCAAAGACTCTTACTGGCTTGCATTCATAAAAGCAATAAAACCATACCATAAAACTGCGCAAACAAACCACCAACCATCAACATTCACCAACAGAGCAAGGCCCAAGGCTGGACAGAAAAGAGCTATCCTGATGACTTCCCTAAATGTTAGCAGGGAGGGGGCTACACCCGAGTCTCCCTCTGGAAATGCACCCCAACTTTTGATTAGGGGCATCCATCATCTGTCCTCCTGGCCAGCATGGATTAGGTGGGCAGGTTCTCCTTGGAGCAGATGGTCCTAATGAGGATCTGAGGTTGTAAAGGGCTTTCTAAGGATGATCAGCACCTTCAACTGGATCAGAAGCCAATTGTTCTTTTCCTTTTTTCTGTCTTTAAAGGTTCTCAAAGCTCCAAATCCCTCCTTAATTTACCACAAGATCCTAAACTGAATCAAATAAAGACAATCTTAATCTTAAAACAGGGTGGGCTGCCCATCCTGTAGATTCCCTTTGTAAGGTTGTACAGTATCTATAAGTGGCTAGCATTACATTCCTCCCCATTTAAACTCAGCTGAATGACAGAAAATAGCTTTTTTGTTATCTTTTATTATGAACTCAGCACTACTTAAAAGGCTTTTTAATTGTGCTTGTGTAGCAGCAGATGCCTGCTGTTGAGCTTTTCATGGTTTGACAACTAAAACGAGCTCTTGGACTGAGGAGAAGAGAAGCTCATCTTCTTTTAAACCTGTTTACTTGCAACTTCATGTATTAGACGGGGGGGGGGCACAAATTCCCTGTTCGGCAAAAAGATTGGCAGCGCTACTCCCCGAAACTGCATTTAGCAAGCAATGATCAGAGAGGCTGAAAGCCCCCCTTGATCAGAATTCACTTGGAAAGGCCCTACTCGCAGAGCCTGATAGATTTTCAGGCGTAACATAATTCCTAATGAAGTAAAGTTTAGTTTAGTTAAGGGAGCTTTTGACACAGCTGGGTATTGCAAGTGATTCCTTCTCCTTGTAGGGTTGGATGGAGAAAGGGAAGGTTGGGGGGGAAGAAGAGGTAAACAAGTTTCAGTAGTTGGTTCTTTGCCCAGCAGGGTTGGAATCTCCTTTTGGGCTCCCATAACAAGTCAAAGATTTGCTCCTATTCCCAAGCTGTTGCTGAATTCCCTGGCACAAGGTATAAACAGCTTCCGCTGAAGCAAAGTCCAGGGTGTTACAGGTCAAGGTTGAGCTGTGCTCAGACAATTCAGAGCAGTGTTTCTCAACCTTGGGAACTTTAAGATGTGTGGACTTCAACTCCCAGAATTCCCCAGCCAGCCCTGCTAGCTGGGGAATTCTGGAAGTTGAAGTCCACACATCTTAAAGTTCCCAAGGTTAAGAAACACTGATTCAGAGAGACGGTTGAAAGCACACCTTCGCACAGCACCATCAACCCTCTCTGGCAGGTCCCAGCTTTTGTTTGCCCTTCATGAGAATAGACAGAAGCCTACGTCTTGTGCCATGTGAACAGGTGCATGTGTATTTTTGAAGAAATGGGAGAAACGAGACAGAAGCGCATTACTATTTTGTAAGAAACCCAAGGGATGTTTGGTAATGCTACAAAATCAGCTCTAGGGAACTATACCTAGTTCCCCTGCCCCCAAGTCTGCAAAATGGGGCTAGTAATCATACATCTTACCCTAACAACTGACTGTAACAACTTACAGGATTCCCCTAAAAATTAAAATAGAAAATACATATCTGGCATATTATCAATGAAAATCAATTGACAATAGTTTTCTTCTGTTAAAAGTGTGCGTGGGTGTTGGACATCTAGTATGTTTGGTTGGAGAAGAGGCAGAATTGGCTGAAAAACCATATGGAGGTCAGGATTGGGGAAACTGCAGCCTCCTGATGTGGCTTAACCACACTGGGGCAGCTCCAAGGATGTGTAGTTCTACAACATCTGGAGAATCACAGGTTTTCTCTGAATTCATTGCATCCCAAGCTATTAGACCAGGGGTCAGATTTAGTTTAGCTGCAGGGGCTTTCACTGAAAATGAACATGACCTGACAGTTTTCTTAACTAATAGCTCTTTCTCTCTCTCTCTCTCTCTCTCCCTCCCTTCTCTCCTTGGCAGGCCTGTGACGGAGGATTAGACAACATTAGTGGAGTCATGCTTCACACAGCCATATCTTGCTGGCAGCCATTTCTAAGTCTGGCTGTGCTGCTAATTTTCATAGGCTCCACCATAGGTTGCCCTGCTCGCTGTGAATGCTCAGCACAGAATAAGTCTGTCAGTTGTCACCGGAGGCGCCTGATTGCCATCCCCGAGGGCATCCCCATAGAGACTAAAATCTTGGATCTTAGCAAGAACAGGCTAAAAAGTGTCAATCCCGAGGAGTTCACAGCTTTCCCTCTGCTTGAAGAGATAGATCTCAGTGACAACATCGTTGCCAATGTTGAGCCTGGGGCCTTTAACAGCCTGTTTAACTTGCGCTCTTTGCGACTGAAAGGGAATCGTCTGAAGCTGGTCCCTTTAGGGGTCTTCACCGGCCTGTCAAACTTAACAAAGCTGGATATTAGTGAGAACAAGATTGTCATTCTGTTAGATTACATGTTCCAGGATCTGCATAACCTCAAGTCCCTTGAGGTTGGGGATAATGATCTGGTTTACATCTCCCACAGGGCCTTTAATGGATTGCTCAGTTTGGAGCACCTCACTCTGGAAAAATGCAACCTGACAGCTGTACCAACAGAGGCCCTCTCCTACCTTCACAACCTCATCAGCCTGCACCTGAGACATCTCAATATCAACCTGTTGCCTGCATATGCCTTTAAGAGATTGTTCCACCTGAAAAACCTAGAAATAGATTATTGGCCTATGCTCGACATGATCCCTGCCAACAGCCTCTATGGCCTGAACCTCACTTCTCTCTCCATTACTAACACCAACTTGTCCACTATCCCTTATGCTGCTCTGAAGCACCTGGTTTACCTTACCCACCTGAATCTTTCCTACAACCCCATCAGCACAATCGAGTCTGGCATGCTTGCAGATGTGTTGCGCCTGCAAGAGTTGCACATAGCAGGGGCCCAGTTGCACACTATTGAACCTCATGCTTTCCAAGGCCTTCGATTCCTCCGTGTGCTGAATGTGTCCCAAAACCTGTTGGAAACTCTCGAAGAGAACGTGTTCCATTCCGTCAAAGCCCTGGAAGTTCTCTGCATAAGCAGCAATCCCCTGGCTTGTGACTGCCGCTTGCTTTGGATCTTACAAAGGCAGCCCACGCTGCAGTTTGGTGGCCGGCAACCTATGTGCGCCGGCCCAGACAGTGTCAAAGAGAGGCCATTTAAAGACTTTCACAGCACCGCCCTTTCTTTCTACTTCACTTGCAAGAAGCCCAGGATACACGAAAAGAAGCTGCAGTACTTGGTGGTTGAAGAAGGGCAGACAGTGCAGTTCTTGTGTAATGCAGAGGGGGATCCTCAGCCAACCATTGCCTGGTTGACACCACGACGGAGACTAGTCACCACGAAATCCAGTGGAAGAGCGACAGTGCTCGGAGATGGTACGCTTGAGATCCGGTTTGCCCAAGATCAAGATAGTGGGATCTATGTTTGTGTGGCCAGCAATGCTGCTGGGAATGACACCTCCTCAGCCACCCTCACCGTCAAAGGGTTTGCCTCAGATCGTTTTCTTTACGCCAACAGGACTCCTATGTACATGACAGATTCCAATGACACCAGTTCCAATGGAACCAATGTGAATACATTTGCTTTGGATCTTAAGACAATACTGGTGTCAACGGCCATGGGCTGTTTCACATTCCTTGGGGTGGTTTTATTTTGTTTCTTATTACTTTTTGTGTGGAGCCGTGGGAAAGGCAAGCATAAAACCAGCATTGACCTCGAGTACGTCCCCCGTAAAAACAATGGTGCAGTGGTGGAAGCGGAGGTTTCAAGACCACACAGGGTCAATATGAAAATGATTTGATGGTTGTGCTCTAGCGTTATTAATTTTGCCCCTTTCCTTCTCCTGTGGCATTCTAACCAATTCAACACGCTTGGCAAGTAGGGAGGCCAGGCTGGAGGCAGCTCCGCTTGGCTGCCGCCGTGTCAAGTGGTAGATGGAAATCAAAGAGACTATCTGAGATTGTACAGCAGAGCCTCTTGTTTCGAGGCGGCCTGTGTGAGAGGGCTTTTTTTTTTTTTTTTTTGCAGAGTTTGGCATACAGCACTAATTGTTTGCATTGCAAATTTTCTGGCATTCTGGGGATCTCAGTAACAAACGGTCGGCTCATGTTCATGGACACTTGTTCAAAACATTTTTTTGCCACTACAAAACAGAAAAAAAAACCCTACAGTGTAGGATTTCATATTTTAAATGGGAGAAAGAAAGAAAGAAAGAAAGAAAGAAAGAAAGAAAGAAAGAAAGAAAGAAAGAAAGAAAGAAAGAAAGAAAGAAAAAGAAAGACAGACATTTGTCTACAACCTACTCTGCAGTAAAATTTGTATCTATAGCTCATTTGCTAAATCCTTGCATCATACATACTCTCTAGTTGGTTCAACACCACAAAATTAATGTGTTACTGTACTTTTTTTAATATATATATATACATATTTACTGTGTACATTTTAAAGCAATACAGGTGAGAAGTTTTGTTCCATCCACAGTGACTTATCCAAGTGTGATATCCCTCTTTCCAGATTTCTAGTCAAATTTTGAAATTGGACTTCTGAAACAAGCTGAGACAATAATGTCTGGGATCTGAATTTACATCAAAGGCCAGAAGGAAGCTATCAAGGCAGGCAGAATCTGCCGTGTCCTATTGTGCTTCTCTTCATGTGAAGAAAAGGCACATTTTGATACAAAATGGATTTTAAAAAGTAGTACATGTGGGATCACACTAGAACAGTTCACTGTAAAAAGGTGGATGTCCAAACTTCCCAGTTTTTGGAGGCATAAAAGCTGGCAGATTACACATGAAGGACAGGCCCTTGTTCTTTTATCCTGCCCTGCCACCACACACCTTCATTCACCACCATTGCCACATCTGTTTGAATTTCTAGTCCATCATTTAAAAAACGCGAATGTATCCTGGGAGAATGAACCATTCTGCCATATGCTTAGGGAAAAGCTGTCAGTGTTGCGTTCATGGAAGCAAATGAAAGATGCACAAAAGGTTTGGGGGATAGAAATAGATCCTTCCTGATGCCAAGAAACTAAATTTGGTACAAGAAGAGGATATGCCACTCAGCCATGTTGGCTTTCTTCAGGCCACATTCTTGCCAAACTACAAGCCCCGGTCAGTTTTGTATTGATGAAATGGAGGCTGAGCAACCGAATCCTCCTGCTGGGTCTTCTTCACGCAGAGATGTCCTGACTACCTGACCCTGTAAGAAAAACAAACAAACAAACCAGAGAGGTACTGTTTCTGTTTTCAATATAGTGAGAGAGCAAAGAATTGAGAGTGGGGAAGCAAGCCTATTTGGGGATATATAAAACACAACCCCACGAATTTTAAGAGCATTTTGCTTTTTTATTTAATTCCTTGCAATACATATACAAGAGTCATATGCCCCATCATAAATAAGCACCTTCTAAGGAAAGGGATGAATGTCTTTGGCATCAAAATTCAGTACAGAGATAGGGAAGCATTTGCCTTCAAGGTAGTGGGGATAATGCCCACAATTCCTTGCAAGGGCTACACTGACTAGAATCGATGGGAGGTGGTCCAAAGACAAAGAACTAAATTGCCCATCCAAACTACTTAAATTATATATTCCATTTAGTGGAGTGTAATGGGAATATACAATGGGTGTGTTTGTGTGTGTCCAGAGAGAGAGAGAGAGAGAACAATTTTCCTGAGGAATAATCATGTCTGGTCTTTGATGTTGTTGAAGAACATGGTTGCCATTGCTGAAGAGAAGAAACGTTCAGGGCAAGCTGGTGGTTCAGATATTAGACTATGCAGAAGGGGCTGTGGTCCTCGGTGCCACTAAACATTACTTCGGGAAACTGCCACGTGTGGTGCAGGTTTGTGATATTTCCTCCTCCTTGTCACAGCTTCAAGGGCAATCAAGCAAAGAAAAAATGACTGTGTGAACTGACTTTAGAAAGGCAAAGTCTTAATTCCTTGAATTTGTGTTCATTATTGTTAGAATGTCACCATTCTTTCATTGTTCATGTTGCCAATTGCCTACTTACATTGCCAGTATGGAAGTCAATATTTTATGGGCAGGAATAGATTGGAGCCTGGGTATAAGATGTGCAAGGCAAACTTTCTTGAGTTGTTTATTTTTATTTATGTGTTTTCCCTCTCAAGATAATAAAAAAGCAGTATGGTTTAATACTGGTATGACAAAATGGAGGTGTTGTGTTCTGTTGCTTGTTGAACCCAAACTCCCAGAATTCCTACCAGTCACTTTAATATTTTGGAATTCTGGGAGTTGTGGGCCCAACACATTTAAGACTCATTGGTTAGAGGAGGTTGTTATCATACATTCATATCCTTCAAGTCTTTATTCCATCCCTGGAATAATTTTAAAATATTGAGCTTCTATGGTAAACAATTAACACATGAGGGGCAAATGAGATTTTTAAAAGCCATGTATGGGATTTGAAACACTTCTATAAAAGATACGTATCCAAACTTTAACTGAGGTCTTTGCAGGAACATAAATAACTTAACAGTCATATTGCCTACAGTTGAGATTTTGAAACAATTGCGATGCATTTCCACTCAATTTCATATGTGTTTGTCTAAATCCATAGGATTTAGAATGCAATAAAATCAAATTATAGGTTGTGCTGTTTGTTTTCATATCAATTGAGCAGCATTTGGAGGAATTGTTGTCCTTATCAGTGGAGGACAAATTCAGCAGTGCTTAATGTTTATTCTCAGATCAGTAAATATATCTATGCTATCACACGAGTGTTACATCTGGTCTGGTTATACTTGCAGAACTACTGGTACATCCTCCCCAGAAGCATATTAATTAATTATTTTCAGAGATAGCCATAATGTCCTGTTATTTGTTATATGATAACTTTTTGTGGATAGGGTCTTAAATTATGTATGCCATAGGAATAGTTAGCTTGAAAGCAGGACATCATAATGCCACTGACCCATTTCATATGGCCATGTGGGTCTAATCACCACAGGAAGCAACATGAGCATTATGTTACCTGAATACTTCCAATCCTGCCATTAAGCACAATTCACACTTAGGACAGCAGATTGCACCTGACCAGCTAGCTAATAGTATTGCAGGTATAGACCCAATTTCATTGTTATTCTGCAGCAGATCACTCAGCAGGGAGAGAGGCAGAAATGTATAGGACAGTCGCCTGTTTCTCTATCTAAAGCAGTGTTTCTCAAACTTGGCATCTTTAAGATGTGTGGACTTCAACTCCCAGCATTCCCCTGCCAGCATACTGGCTGGGGAATTCTGGGAGTTGAAGTCCACACATCTTAAAGTTGCCAAGTTTGAAAAACATTGATCTAAAGGATTTAGAGCAGTGCAGAAAGAAATTATACAAAAATGAATGAGGACATCTTAAAACAGCTCCACTCAAGGAGCATTTCCAAAGACAGCTAGTTATTTTGGCATATGCAGCAGAAAACCACAGACACATCTCACCTACTGTGTTCAAAGTAACTAACTAACCTTGGCTGCACTTTGGTGACATGAAGAATCTGCTACCTGAGACACCTGCCACATTCTGTCTGATGACAGAGCCAGAAATCGAGGTTGCTGGGTGGGTGAGCATTTACTGGTCTTTCGGCAACCTTGGACATTACAGAATTGCAAGGGACAGACAGGATAATTACATATCTCACACTTCATATTGCTGTGCTCCTTCCGTGAAATCCAAAGTGGAACGTGCATTTCTGAGCATCAAGGGGTGAGGCAATATCAGCGTACAAGGAAATATCCAATAGATCTGCAGTACAACTAAATCAAAGACACTTGAGATACAAAATATTAGCACTTCCCTCCTACTTTTCCAGAAAATCTGTAACTGCTTTCAGCGTTGCTCTTCCAGGGCCTGGCTTTTCAGGGAGGTCCATTCAGAAACAAAAGACTGACAGAACAGAATGGTCACAATCCCAGATTACTTCAAAGCCTGATGGGATTTTTTAGTAGGCTGTTTACATCCCAATATCAATAACATTAGAGCAGAAAGCAGAGGATTCTGGAGGCTCGCTTCATAAGCAATGCTTCCCCCCTTCCCCCCCCCCCGCCCCCGGTAGCTATATCTTTCTAGTCTTTATAGAGACTGTGAAATTTCATTTACCCCAAAGCAGATCAGATATGGCTTTCAAGAATGATATGGGTTCTGTAAATCCATTCTACCTTCATATAGGTAGAATAGATGGGAGATAAACAAAACAGAGAGGAAATAGGACTGAATAGCCCATTGAAGACACTTGTATTGACTTCTTCCTTGAAATTATTATTTATTAGCAGTTGAATTATGAATAATTACTTCCCTCTTTAATGATACTTTTATCTACTGCCATCATACCCCTTTTGGGCAGTGAGAGTCCATTTCTGCTGAAATTCTTGTCAAGGCAAACTTAACTCCAAACAGAAGATACGTTTTTCTTGACTTTTTAATGGCAGGTTCATAGACTGTTAGGTTTCTGTGGATAAAAATCAATGTTGCATATGTAGTTAACTAGTAACTGCTGAACCAGACCAGATGAAGCTTATGTGGTATGAGAAGTAATTTCTGCTGCAACTTAAAATAGAGGTTAAAAACATATTACAATGATAGTTGAAATATCAGCTATTTCCCTGTTTGTTTCCAATTTATGTTTGTAAACATCCTTGAGAAGTAAGAAAGTGGGCCTATTTCCAGTCTTTGGGGTTTTTTTCCTTTCCCAAGAATCTAATCTTGCATTGTGTATTTTCTATTGATTCAACAAATGTGCAGTTTAGTCAAGAAGCAACACCCATAAGTTTTTTTTTTTTTTTTAATGCAAGTATAAAGTACATCTGTGAACAATTGTGTTTGCTCTATTTTGTGGTGTGTTTTGATCCAAACAGTGGAGTCTTGTTCTTTATAGACCTGTCGATGCACCAGACCAGTTGACTGAATCAGCTGAATCAGTGTAAACCTCTGTCAACTAACGGGCAACACATGCCGCCATGCGACACGTCAGGGGTCAAACCCTCTAAGTGGGCGGGGCCAGGACCTGAAATGGATGGTAATATTTTATTTATGTATTCATGTGTCTGTGACTATATTTTAATTTATATCTTATTCTTTCTCTCTCTCTCTCTTTCTCATGTTAACACACACACACACACACCACACAGACACAACTCACATGTGCATTTGTAGTAACCTCCAACATACAACACCTAGGTCTCCGTGACCTCTGCATCAAAACCTAACAGAAAATGGCTGCACTGTGTTTACTGACCAGTGGGTGGTGCCAGAGCACTCCGTGCCTAGATCCTCAGTACAGAAAATCTGACTTCAGGGGCAGATTGCAAAAACAGGAGGTGAAGAGGGGTGAAAAGTGGGAAAGGGATAAACAGCACAGGAGAAAAAGAGAGGCTTTGACATAGAGATGCTATCCTTTCTCTTTTTCAGAATAAGAGTGCAATTTTTTTTGTTGCTGATATTAGTAGAGGGAGCTATCAATATCATACTCTCTTCTAGTGTGGTGTGGGGGGGGACTCCTTCCAATTGGCAGTGAGGGGAGGCTAAAGGATTGTGGGAAGAATTGGGAAAAATCAGGCAAGAGCTAAAAGAAGGCAATGCAGAAAGGATGGGAAAAGGTAGGAAAAGTAAGGAGAGAAAGGCAAGTGACAAAGGCAGTCAGAGAAGGCTGTGGGGATGACAGGGCATGTGGGTTGCAGCCAACCTCCTGCTGGACGAACATGACCCTCCTGAGGACACACTTTTTGCTGTCCTGCAAAAACCCTGACAGATCAGATTACACCATGTTTGGGGGTTTAGAAAGTGAGGATTAACTGATTAGTTGTTTCTAACTCCTAGCAGCCGCATAGATAGATCTTCTCCATGATGATTTGTCCCTAATTTGGTCCTTCAGCTCTTCCAACAGTGCTCTCATTGCTACTGAGTCTATCCACCTTGCTGTCAGTCCTCCTCTTTTCTGCTCCAAGAAACCTGATGTTGATTGGAGGAAGCCTAATTCATTTTTAGACATGCTTCCTCGGGAAAGGAGCATGATTTGGAGGGGCTTTGTAGGCTACCAGACCATTTCTTTTCCCAGCCTTTCCTTTACAATACACATTTAAATGAATTCCTGATACTTCTGAATTGCCTTTACCATTTCTAGATATAACCTGATAGATATATCTCACTACAATCGCATGCCTTTCAGTGTGGCCATGTAATATTTTTGTGAGCCTAAAGCTTGCAAAATATGTCAATCAATCACTGTTTTGCCCTAGCAGCCTCCAGGCTGGCTGGTAGCTAAGTGTCCTTTGTCATATCCCCAATTAGGCTGAGAAAAATCTCCCCAATTAAAATAAAAATAACTTACTAACCCACATGCCCCCACGACTGTCCATGCATTTGTCTCCATTTATCTGGTGGAGAAGCAAAGTACAGACTTTCATCTAGAAGACTTCTGAATAATTGCAGACTTGATGATGTTATGCAAAACCTGAATTAGAGAAGCCCTTCTAAGCATTTATAGAATAGGAAGAGAAGAAAGACCAATTATAAACAATGTGTGCACAAACAGCAGGAGATGGGATGTTCCAGGAGCAACCCACTGAATCTCTCTGGGGGAGAGGGGAAGATTGATTAAAATTGGCTGCTGTACTGTGGCTTCAGATAGAAATTAAGTAAGAGAACAGGTATAAGTGGGCAGGAGGCATGGTGAGAAATCTATCCCAGGGAAAACAGAATTCCCTGGCAGATTGTGGAAGTATGACCGATATTCCCAGGAGACTAGATGGATATTCATTGTTTGGGAAAATGCTAAAGGAGGGAAGAAATCCATATAGGAATCTGTCTTCTTTTCCAGTAGGATGTTTTCTTGAAAGACAAAAAAAAAAACAGGATTGGAATTCCTCTGAGATGAAAGCTGAGCTATCGCCCACTCCTAAAGTCCACATGCCTCTAAAGATTTCCACATGGAGAACCCACCTAAGAGGCTAATAGTAGAGCTGTATGAAGCTGCCATAGTGTGTCAGTTGGTACATTGAGTAGCTGCTTGGTATGTAGTTGGAATAAAGAAAATGGGGTAGAGAAAGGAGTTCTTTCTCTCTCCGTGCCTAATTTGGCATTTAGTCTCCATCCTAGTGGAACTTCTGGAGCCTGGAGCTTTTTTGGGAGCAAGCAGTAGCATTCTGTCAGAGGATAAATGTCAAGTTGGGTCTTTAGGCACAAATAGCTGAATCCAAACAATATTTTGAAGTTACAGTAATCACTGTTCTTTTATTGTTCCTTTTTGATGCTCCTCCCGTCCCCTCCCCCCCCCCCCCCCCCAGGCAGGCATTGGATCCTCCCTAATCACACATTCATTGTCACAGGCTTCTCCAGAGCCTTTCTGGGCTGAAAATGTTGCAAGACAGCAATTACATCAGGCGTGATAGATTGTATACAGGGTTAAAGACCAGATAAACACTGTTGGGCATGTTCTATCATTATTTTAATGACAGAAGAATTAATTATATGACTGGTTACTAAAGATGATAAGAGGATATTTCAAAGTCACCTTGACAATTTGGAAAGCTTCTAACCACTAATTTTAATAACAATAAGCCATTCATGTATTTTAGCAGCAGGAAGTGGCAATGAATTTTTCTTAGTTTCTTTTATTCTGTTCAGATTTACTGCTTACAAAAGATTCTTTCTGCCAAAATTGTGACTGGCTGTTTAGAGATTTTCTTTGCTTCACACCTCCATCTCCTCACCCCCACTTCATTTAATCACTCATTTAGATACACAAACCTATGGATATGTCTTTGCAGAGCTACATTATCTGGAGGGGAACCCGTTCTGCTATGTCTGTATTTGATCTGCTTTGGATGACTGCAGCCCATTACATAGCTTTCTAGATTAAAAAGGGATTGGCAAAGCAAAAATCAACTGCAAATTATTTGGTTAAATGTTTGGCTTTCACTTTGGTGATGCAGGTGGTAGATCACAAAAGAAGCACTGACTGGTGGGAACCAAAGATAGAGAAAATTCTCAAGAAACGGACACCTATCTTTAGACAGGAGGGAAGCCACCAAATTCTTTGATAACAGAGCTGTAGGGAGTCCTCTGCTTACAGGCTGGATGACTCATTGTTAATTTGGATGATAATACAGAATCTGTGTTTTTAACTAGGTTAAGAGTTCTCTTCTATGCCGATACATCTTTCCTGAGACTATAGACCATCCTTAGCATTCTTTTACCTTTAGCTTCTAGTGCCTGTTTCAAAAGCTAATAAAGACAGAATCAAAACTTAACGAAGCAATTGTTAAGTGACCTTTGCTTGGGAGATAGTTGGTTTACCACTATGTAGGATAGTGTATGCATGTATGCAAAGCAATTAGTATTCTATGATAACCTTTCCTAATTCCATTATTAGAAATTTACAGGAAAAAAATGGCTTTAATTATCTGTTTGTGAGGAGGGGATGTCCATTACATCCAAATGTCTGTTAAATCTGGTTTATCACTATTTGCATTAATTTGTATCAATGTATGACATTTGTGTCCCTATGTAATGAGACAACTGACATAAATGATGTCATATACATAGCCATGTAATGGTACAAATGATGTACTGCAAATGATGCAATTTGCATAAATCATGCAGACTATTTTATATACAGATTTTTGTTCATTGCATCCAAATTATCCTAAACTGGGCTTTGTTAAACTTGAATAATAAATGGATTTGGGGCACAGCAGTCACTGCTAGAGGCTAATTCCTCTCGGAACCACTTCCATTTTGAGTTGCTTAGGGCCAGGAATGTAAGGAAAAGAGGTAATTTCTTTAAATGAACTTTCCCTTGTTCCATCCAGCTCAATACTGTCTGTACAGACCAGCACTAACTCTCCAAGGTCTCCAGTGCTGCTAAGAGATGCCAAGGACTGAACATGCACTGCATCATTGAGCCATGCTCCGTTCTAGGACTCATAGTCTCCATGGTGGGAGCTTCTGCATTCTGTACGTGAGAGACACAAACATTTCCTGCTGGGTGATGTAAAGAAGTCCAGTGTACCGAAAAGCTAGCTACCCTTATGTCCTTTCCCAGATCTCATGAGATCAAACACTTTTGTGAAAAGGTTAAAGTGGATTTATTTATTTTTATTCTGTACAGTTGTTGTATCAGGACATGGGAAACCTTGGTACAGGGTCCTAGATGAATCATGAATGCTCTTGTTGCATACCCAAAACCCATTTATACATATAGACTTACGGTTCTCTTCTGTGGGAGAGGAAACTTTAAGCATGTGTTGCAAAATTGCCAAGCAGTTGCATTTTGATTTCTTCTTTCCTAGAACAGAATAAGAAACTTTATACATTTCAGGCCTGAGATGCTGAGTCTTGGATGGGTTTGGATGTGCATACTCAATGAGTATTGTGACATTTTACTGCATTCCCTGGAGGCACTTCTTATGTAGCAATAGTATTGGGTGAGATTGGGACCATCTTTCCAAAAGAAAATACATTCTTCTATAAGTGCATTACCTTCAAAATGTTATGTATGTGATTGGCTTGAGGAAGTTCTCCTAATGAGGGAAGAATTTCCTATACCTTTCATTGCTACCCTTAACAAGATCATTGCTGACAACTCTGCCTGTTTGGCCCCTTACACTCCTGACAGCTATCTGTACATTGGAAGGATTCTGGATTCTCCTCCTCACTCTTTTTTCCTATCTAACATGAGCAGATACTCTGATAAAGAATCAGCATATAATAAGAATCTTTGGGGGGTAGCCCATAAAAAAGAATAATCCTTAGCAGAGTCAGATAATATCAAGAAACACCGATTTCATAATATGCAGTATGTAAAGAGAGAAGGAAACAACTCATACTACTCACTCCTTCCTGTTTATGCTAATCACTACAAAAATAATATATTAATTTATTCATAAATAATAAATTGATCATACATTAAACTGACCAGAGAAAAATCTGATCAAAATGTTCTTTCCCAGGGCATATCAGAATAGTAATCAATGAATTCTTCTGCATTTGCACTAACATTATGTGTAAATAATAAAAACAGACGCATTGTTCTTGTAGCAAATGGCTAAACTTTCAAAAGATAAATATATATTTCTCTGTTTTGGTTGCTTTCTTTCCCATTTTTTTTAGTATTTATCAGGGCGTTCATAGTACAGCTCGTATCTCTTTATGAACCCCCGCTTCTGCCAACAAAGAAACAAAATATCTAAAACAAAAGTTCCTGTTGAAATGAGCCAGCTGATAAAAGCAGGCCTGATATTATTTAGGGGAAATCTTCATATACATGTTTCAAAGGACTCATTCAGTGTTGCTAACTTAGCATTTCTTTTTGTAAGCTATTTCATTGTTATTTTGAGTTTTCAGTTAGATAAGCTGTTACTGTCTCAATACAATCCCAAATAAAGAATATTGAATTGTGAAGCAGCCATCTACAATTTATGGATATATATTTGTCAATTTATAAATCATCAACTTGCTAGAAATGTTGAGTGGCATTTACATAAATCCAAGATAAAATAAAATAAGTAACTTGATAACCATCAAACTTTGCATCATAAATAGCACATTGTTCAAAATGGTGAATGTTTAATAAACAAATGGAACTGAACACATAGTTACAAGAGTAATTTCACTTAAACGAAGGTAAGAGATCATTCCTTTAAACATCACAGAACTGTCACAATTCCCCCTCCCCACAAAGTTTGCTAGATTTTGTTAAATCAGTCTGCTTTGACAATCAATTTTAAAATTCTGTGGCTTGCACTGAAAAGTTTTTTACCAATGTAATTGCTTGCAACATGAGAATCTTCAGCATCCCTTTGTCCTACTAGAGAAGATTTGGTTCTGGTACAAGATTTTAGGAAAATACTTTCTTATTAATTGTATCATATTTCTTTTGACATAAATGGAGACAGCTTCATTTCTTAGATGTTATCATCATGATATTTATCACACATCGACCTAAATCCTGAAAGAGATTAATCATGAGTGAGGCCTATTTTTTAGTAGAAAGTGGGAATAAATATTTTCAGTTATAGCCATGACTATAATTACTGATAGCTCATAATTTTCAGGAAATCTTCATTCCCTTCAGAAGTTATGAATAGTGCTTTGATTAACGTTAGATATACACATATTTGCTTCAGGCAGATTAGGGTGGCTGATTTCAAATACAATCAGTTTCATATTTTAAATGCAGTCTATTATATCCTTAACTAAAACCAAATGTACCCACATGAAAAGTAAGTACTAAAAGCCCATGTTTTGCATTTAGATTTCACAACTGAATTCACAGATCACTGAAGATAAAGTTCTAACTCATTCACTGTAAGAACTAGTTATTATAATTTATTTGTAATACATAATCATGTTTGTCCTGGTAGCATTGATTTTTGAGCATTGTAGAAACAGATAAGAAATCCCTCTCTGTTTCAAAGTGTTTGCATTTGGCCAAAAAATATGGCCAAAAGACCATATTTTAATTACAGCGTATGTTATAGCTAGTTTCACTGACTAAAATCCATCAGCAATCATCAAATATATGCATGAAAAATAGGTTTGATCATTTTTAGTCTTTAATTGTATATAAGAATTGGTCAAACTTTTAAAAGAAGGAAAGTTACCATGTTGCATTTGATTAAATAAACAAACTGGTATTTAATTAATTTTAATTTTAGATGAGAAGTGAACAATCCTGATGAGAGTTAAATGTGGATTGCATAATTCCAATGAGGATTGTTTTTTTATGTTGTTTTCCTATGGAAGCAAAATGTGAATATTAAAACATTATTAGGAATACCCCAGGTAGAGCTATGCACTTTTAAGAGGTAAGTCAAACATGTACTTAACTCTTCTGTGGAAATCAGAGGTACATAAATATGTCGAACTTTGATTGAATTGTGTTCTCTATGGGCATGAAAATTCTGCTGGATTCATTGAGTCCAATCCAACCAAAGCATATTTATTTATAGTTCCTTGAAATCTGGAACTTTTGTTAGCCATTGTGGCATTAAAAATCATCTCTAGGCTACATGGCATGGGAACTTGATAAAAGCTGTTTTTTTCACAACAGAAGTACAATGCCTTGCAAAAACATTTGAAAGGCTGGTAATTAATGGACCGGTAACTGGTAACTGAGTTTAAAGTGGGAAATGGTCACTTGCTTCCTTTCCCAGCTAAATCAATGGACTTAGGCCAAGATATGCTAAAGTTACCAGGATCATATTCCACATTTTTTTTCTTTAGATATATTTTATACTTATATTTTGGTCATTACATGTATCATGTACAGTCAAAGCAAAACAGAAATAGTCCATTCCCTAGGATATCTGTTGGACCACAAGACAGTTTTGGGATGAGTCTTAACAAATAATGGGAGAGGGCCCAAAAGGAAGTGGGACCATTCTCTTTTTGTCTATATACCACTTTTTCTCTTTCTGATCCCTGTTTTTCCCTGCACGAGGAAGCTTGGAAAGTTAGATAATTCATCCAAGAAGTCAAAACTGAAAGCCTTTGAGATCAGGTCAAGGAATGCATGAAATTAGGTGGTGCTGCATGTGGCTTTAGGATAGCAAGTTGCCCATCCCAGTATGGGGGGGGGGGGAATTGTTTTGCATTCTCTTCAGATGGAAGGAAAGGATTGGGTAAAACTAAAATGAAGCATGATATAATAAGAACAAAAAATGTAGGGTTCACCCACAATCCCATGCATTCTGTGAGTTTTACTATTTAGTGCTACACATATATATGCTTTTGCTCATATACTTACAGCATACATATACTCAGTCCATTGAAGTGCATTGGAAAGTATTGTTCAATTGCACATATAGGTTGCAACCCCCATTGTCATTGGGGGGCCAGTTGTCTGGATGGTAACCTGTGCCTCCTAGAAGCTCATGCGTGAGATTGGCCCAAATGCTACATAGTGCAGAATGTGCATTCTATGGTTTGGACTGGAATTCCAGGCTACGTTGCTACTGAGTCAGATTAATGGTATTGGTTCGCACATAAAAAGTCCTAAATAACTCAGAACCAGATCACATTCACGGTCTCCACTTAAATCAGTCTGCCAGGGTCTTACAATCTTCACAGGAGGTACTGCTATTCATGTTATGGCTTGCAGACTGTTGCTTGGTAGCAACATGGAGACAGTGTGATATTCATCCTACGGAATGATCTTCTACTGTGGTAGCCAGGACCCACCAGTAATATATTTTAGGCATTTCTTAAAAAAACATCTTTTTATGCTAGCCTTCCCTAGTTATTAACTCCTCTCACCATTTGTCTTTCGGTAATAGTGCTGGGGTACTAGCTAGATGGGGTGTAGGCATGGGCATGTGACTGACAGCTTTTAGTTGACTTATCCTAAGATCTCAGTATTTCAAAAACAGTAATGGTAATGAAATCCTTGGTTGGTTTCTTGTAGGGTAACAATGATGCTGCGTGGAAGTATTTCCTTTTACTGCTTATGCATCTTTCCATCTTCATCTTGAATGGATGTTCCTAAACTCTAATAGTACGAAAGAGAAACTTTCATTTTTCCCTTCCTCTGTATCATACATGATTTTGTATACCTCTGATGTAATCGACCGAGCCACCTTCAATCTTTTTCTTCTAGAGCCAGCCTTATGCAAACAGTAAAACTGAAAGATAGGATTGTATAAAATTATTTCATCTTGAAGCATTCTAAGCACATAATTTGACAAAATATCCCATTTTTAGTGCAAAAAGTGCTTTGAACATTTTGGAGGTATTTTGACTGTTAAACAGTTTGTTTTGAATTTAAAATAGTTCTATTTCAAAGTCAAAATGCTTCCAAAATGTACAAAACCTTCCATTTTCACACATGGAACAGCACATTTTGTAAAATTATGTGCATAAACAATTGGAAACAAAATGCTTTGTACTTCCCCACTGAGACATAATCAAGCTGCAAAACTATGAAACATGCACAGGTCTTAAAACCGATAAAAATGTCTCAACGCAGCATGGAAAATATGGCCATTTCACTGCAATGCAGCATTGGTTAAACTTTGCTGGAGATGATGCTCTAAAGTTAAGCCACCTCCAAGTAACTTGCTCCAGTGACTCATGCTGTCCTCACCATCTCTTTAGATCACTCCAGTGTGCTCTATCTGGGACTGCCTCTGAAGATCACTCCAAAACTGCCACTGGTGTCAAATTTAGCAAACTCTGTACATTAGTAAATCAAAGTTGCCAAAGTCATACTTTATAGTCACTGCATAGGTTACCAAGTGCTATTCCATGTGCTGTTATGACATAAAGCCCTACGTGGCTTGGCACTGCCTCCTCTCTGCAGAGAGGTGGCCCACCCAACTCAACAAGTGTGGATCTCCTGCCAAGATCTTTGAGGTCTCCCATGTAGGAGAGCTGAAGGAAACTCTGGCTCACAAGCAATGTTTCTCTGTAGTAGCCCCCATGTAATGGAACTCCCTCCCCTTGAGATTAGATTAGAAACCTCATTGTTGGCCTTCTAGAAACTGTTCAAGATAGAGCATCTCTGGTGGGTCGTTGAAGAATGAATCTTCACCGTTACCCTTACCACTTTATAGTTCTTTATGTCTTTATTGGTTTTTCTGTTTTTATTATGTAAACTTCTGGGAGTCGTTTTTGCTGAATCCAGTGGTACATAAACACAATAAAATAAATAAGACTCATTAGGAGACATTAATACACAGCAAGCATTCCTGGTCTGAGAGGAGGCATTCCTTTGAGTTCTTGGCTCCCATCCATTTTGCTTTTCTAAGAAACATGACTTTGAGCTGAATTTGGAAGCATATATTACTCCATACAGTCTTCACAGGATGATACAGGTCTAAGATAGCAAAAACGTGTACATCCTGCTGCCTTCCAGATGTACTGGGATTACAGCTCCTAGATATTCCACCTACAGCTGTAGTCTCAAAACATCTGAAACATGCATGTGTGCACACACACATACATATATGCTGGGAAACGCTATATGTGTATGTTATTCATATCAGATGTAAAGAATGCTTCACCCCAAACTGTTCTGGCATTCTACTTAGTCCACAGGAGAAATATAGAAACTAGTATCTGGTGACCTTTGCGTAGCCTACCATTTATTTATTTATTTATGCGTATGATTTATCTACTGCCTGAAAACTAGCAGACTCTAGATAACTTTCCAGAATTTACAATATAAAGCAGTACAGATCAGTATTAAAATAAATTAAATAGTACACCCATAATCTATCTTCCAGTGTGAATGTCAGGTAAAGGCTAAAATTAAATTAGCAATCAATATGGCACCACTGGTTATAATTAATCCCCAAAGTCCTTCTGGAAGAGCGATGTTTTCACTTGCTTCTGGAAGACCAGGAGAGTGGGGATCATCCTTGCTTTGGGGGACAAGCTATTCCAAAAGAAGGGAGCTGCTACAGAAAATACCTTTCGTTGACCCATGTCCCACTTGGGAGACTCTCAGCAGGCAGTCCCTAGTTGATTGGGTAGGATGGGAAAGGTGGTCTCTAATATATCTAGGCCCTGAGCCATATAGGGCTTTATAGGTAGCAACCAGGACCTTCAGTTGCATTCTTCTACACCTAGTAGAATCTTGGTAGAGAACACTGAGAGAAATTTGCTATGGATGTCTCACGTGTGAACACATTTTCTGGTTCTGCAAATACGTGAAACGAGCTACCTCAGTTGCTATAAACTGCGGGGCCTTTTTTCCTTTGCTAGGACTAGCAGAGCGCTTTGGCAGGGCCGGGGGTGGGGGGTGGGGGTTGCCTCAGTAATTAAGAAGAAAGTGTAATAGAGTAACCAGATACTGCCAGCCTGCATCGTCCTAACAATGAAGAAAAGGAAAATGAATCTTCTGCCAAAGTGGATAGGACGTGGGCTACTTAACACCTCGCCTGAGTACCTGGGGGTCTGTATTTTAATTGCAGGAACTGGTTCAGTAATTGATACCTGAGGGATTCATTTAGCTAGTTAGAATTGTAATCACAAGCTGGAAATGTTTATTTACCTCATGGCTTTGAAGGGGAGAACTTCTATTTTTCTATACTCTTTTCCAAGAATTTACGGTTTACTTTACTCCAGAAGCACAGAGGATTGCATAAGCTCTGTCTTGAAATAGATAAATATAATAATACTGCCAGGCTTGAATGCTAGCTGTGCACTAAGGCTATTAGCTCATAGACTAATAGGCTGCACCCATTATGCAAAGTTTGGCTGTCACTAAGAAGCTAATAGCCTTTTCCTCTTTAAAAAAGATGCTCGTGTTTTGTAGACATTCAATGCATCTCCTTTAATGCTTCCTGGAGAATTCTTTTCTTTGAGCAGAAGAGCAAGTTGTGGCGTGCAAGGAGTTTGAGAAGAAGGAGATAGCCTTTTGATTTACAAGAGCAACTGCTTAATGTGTGTTTTAGTGATGGCTTTGGCTTTGTAGGAAATGTCTGTACATTTTAAAGAGCCACTGAAGAATTTCAGATAGAAATGCTTTTACCATTAACCACAAGGCTGCAAGAAGAGAAGCCAAGTTCCCAAATACCTCTGTTGCACAAATTCTTATCTGTTCTTGTTTTGGTTGCAAATGCCTGATGCCTTATGTCTAGGCTCAGTAGAAGAGTGTATAGTGTTCATGAAAATGTGGAGATTTCCCAGGGCTATGGATCTGATCAGATGTGATGTTTAATTGAATTAATGCCATTAATCTTTGGAATAATATATCTGGGCTGCAAAACTCCAGGCAAGCTCTAGGGGGCCACAATGTTAATCCCATGCTGCCATCTAGTGGTCATCCTACATTCTACAGCCCCAATCTGGTATGCACAGTTTAAATATAAATAGAATTCACAGAGGAGGAGGAAGAGAGCAGAAATGGTAGGGAAGATTTAGTCCTGGTTCAGAACTATTTGGAAGGTTTTGTGGCTTTTATCAGCTTACTCCAGTTGGGCCTCTGTAAAATTTCTCTTTTTGACTGGCCCTGCTCTGGGGGGAAAAAAAACCCCTGAAAAGAAGACTTCCCAGTCAGGTACAAAGGAATCCTGTGGATGCTGTCACGTTAACCAAGTTAAAACCTAAACCCTGTACTGTACCTTGTTTATGTGTAGACAGGCATACATGCTTGAAGTATAACGTGACATGAAGCCTGATGGCTACCAAACTGGGAAGAGATATGAAGCCAATGGCAGATGTACATGATTGACACCCCTTTCTGCCATGGATCTGCTACTGGAGATTGCATGCCTTGTAGAAATATCAACAAGGCTATTTATTGCTTTTCAGTTAAATTGCTGAGATGAGTTCAGACTAAACTACAAAGCAATAAACAACAGACGATTAGGGCCCATATTTCCAAACCTTCCAAGGACTGTAAAGGTTACCTAGGTTGTAGTTAAAATATTAAGTCTGGTAATGAATGCATTATTTCAAGGAGTAATGATGGAGTTATTTCAAGGGACACCATCTAAAGTGCCTCTTGGCCACCCAAAAAGAGCACAAGTCCCTCCAGCTGTAAAATGGATCTCATAAAATATCTCAGATCAACTAATTTGCTCTTTTCCTATGAGGGGGACAGGAAGAGATCCCTTTCATCTTCCTTGCATGTCAATTCAGTGGTGCAGCTCAGTAATTGTAAACTTGACTTACTGGTTTCATAGGAGTTCCCCTCTTAACATGGTAAGATATATTATTTAATTTACTTCAAAATGATGGGGGAGTCCTGCTCCTTCTGTTGAGTGAGCCCCGGTCTTCTGTTTCAAAGTCCGGACTATTATGTCCGTTGCAAGTTCTCTCAACATCCATGGCACCATCATAATTCCTTCTGTAGGATGAATTCTCCTTGTCATTTCATCTGGTGATTAAGAATATAAGGAAAACCCTACTCAGGTGGCCTGTGGAGTTCACCACCCCAGCTACAGATAAGAACATCCAAGTGGGGAATCACTTCTAGCTGCCAGAGGCAAATGCTTTAGGAGCATGAGTTTGTAATTTTCATACACTTACAATAGCTTTCACGTTACTTCTGAACCCCTGGCAGTGAAATTGTTCCTCCATCATTGACAGAGGCTGCACATGTTTCTATCTCAGTGGACAAATGTTGGTTTCTTGCAATTAAGCCAAGCTTCTATTTAATAATTTTCCTGCTTACCCAAGAATCTGGAATTCCATATAGGTGAGTGACCAGGCTAGCAGAGAAAAGAATGGGACATTCCATTTATATTTTGCTTGCCTGCTAAATTTCCACAGAAGAAAGAAAGACTTTTCCTCTATGATTTTCCATGGCTGGTAGACAGTGAATAGGATGAACTATTGATTTTCTGCCAACCCATTTAAAAGATACTTTTTTTTTTTTTTTACCTATTAGCTTCCTAAGCTAGCAGCCTGCTGGCTTAAAGAGAGTAGATTTATCTTCTATTTGGCCCCCATGGATTCTTGGCAGGCTAGTAAATTTTTGTTGCAGGCAAATAATTTTGGTGGTCTTATTTACAAGGCTGGATTAAAGGGCTTGGACTTTGCTATTAAAAAGGTGAAATTCCAAATGATTGTGGGACTGCTTTAAAAAATAAGTACCAGCCATGCAAACATCTTCTTTCTCTCAAGAGATCTCCATTCGATGTTTTTAGAATTGCACTGCCTTCAATCATCCTCACTCTTGCCTGCTTTTCATATGTACGTGACTTGGTCAGTTTACTTCCTCATAAATTCAAGTCTACCTAATTTTCCCCCACATTCAAATGCAGTATTTTTTTACAGGGCATTTGAACAGTAGCTTACTACTCTGGATTTTGCACTGGTTTCACAAAACGTTAGAAAGATGCAAGAATCGTTAAGAATCTCAGAAAACAGTCAAATGCAGGGAGCTTCATTCACACTCACGCTATTATTTTTAACTGCTGATTTTTTTTTTGAAATTTTGCTTATATTTTGACAATAATAACTATGTCATCAGGGGACGCGGTGGCGCAGCGGCTTAATGACGCTGACAGTTGCCGGCCAGAAATGGTCGACGCTTCAGCGGTTCGAGTCCAGCCTTTGCGTTAGCAGGGTGAGCTCCTGTTTCCTCCCCAGTTCCTGTCAACCCAACAGTTCGAAAACTCACGTGAGTAGATAAATGGGGACTCTCACTCCGGTGGGAGGAAAAATGCTGGCGGCGCCTTGCAAAAAAGGAGTCGGGAGCAGTTGCCGGTAAGCGCGAAAAACCGCGCACGCCCGAAAAGGGCGCGAAGCAACGGAAACCCACCTCCTGCACTCGCCAGCTGGGCTCTGCTCTAGGAAGGAGGCTCTGGCAAACCACTTCCGAAAAACAATTGCCTTGAAAACTGCAAGGACTCATCCAAGCAGTCACTGCAAAGTCAGTAACGACTGAGCGCAGATTAAAAAAAAAAAAAACTGTCATCATCATTGTCATCATCATCATCATCATCTGCTGTGAATGACAAGCACAAAATAAAAACAGCGTTTTGCATTTTTCTGTCTGATCTTAATATGTTTGTGGTTGTACCAAAATATTTCTGAACTATCTGGGATGTTTATTGGTAAACTAGACATTAAGAGTTCTGATGCAAAAAGCAAATTCTGTTCCCCTCATATTTAACAGTTCCACACACAGTGGTCCTGTTCCACCCAAATCCTCTGCTGATGCAATTTACATTTTTCTGATGACTGCCAGTTTATGTTGTCCAAAGTATAATATCAGTGTGGTTTTTAGGATCCTAATTCTTCCCTTCCCTTGATTTGATAGCAACTAAATTAGAACAGATGTACATGACATGCTAGTTGTTGCATCTACTCAGTGGGACAAATGTGATGTAGGGGTGAAAGTTTTGGAGTAAGGGTGGGGAGACCCAGGTTCAAGTCCGCCCTCAGCCATGGAAGTTCATTGGGGGATTCTGGGCCAGGCATTCTCTTCCAGCCCAAACTACCTCACAGGGCAGTTGCTGTGGGGGGAAATGGGAGGAAGAAGCACCGTGTAGGCCATCTTGAGCTCTTGAATGACAGGAGGGATAGAAATCCACCAAACTAATTAATTAAAGTCTAATTACCACATGAACAACTCCTCAGGCTTATAAAGGACCATTTGATGCCTAGACCAGGTAGAGAAGCTTTTGGAATTTGAGATATTATTGGTTTGTTTTTTTTTTTTGTTTTCTTCTCCCAGATGTACTTGAATGACTCTCAATAGAGGTGGAAAAGCTGTAGCTCAGTAGCAGAACAGGATTTTGCACGGAGAAGGTAGCAGTTTCTGTCCCTGAAATCTGCAGATAGGCTCTGGGAAATGATTCTCATCTGTACTCTCAGTGAAAATATTCGACTAGAACAATGTTTCTGATTGTTCTAGCTTTGTTCAGCTTTGAGAAACAAAGCTGGCTGGGGAATTCTGGGAGTTGAGGTCCACCCATCTTAAACTTACCAAGGTTGAGAAACACTGTACTAGAAGGACAGTAGTGTAAATTGACAAAGGCAGAAGGGCTAATAAATGTGTGTATTTCCTAATTACTGGGGTCGATCCGTTTACTATTCTACTCTGGTCATATTGCTCAGATTGCTTCCGCCATGAGATCCCAATCCGCAAAGGCTTCTCCACATGGAACACTTGCCAGGATGTTGCAGGGAATACAAATGCCCCCTTCTGCCTTTACCTCTTTTTCTTCTTTTCGTTTGTATTTTGTACAGCCCTTCATAGCCACAATTGTCCAAAATGGGTGGCATGATTTCCTGCCATTGTGAGGCAGAAAATTCACAAGACCTGTCATCATTAAGTATTATTTAGAAAAACCAAAGAACTATTTTAATACTTGTTAAAAACTCCCTTCCAAGACCCAGTGGGTGGGGGTGGGGGTGGGAAACAAATTTAAAATTCTGGCCTTGCCCACACGTGTAATGCATCTTAGCCCCACTTGGTATCCTTGCTCTACTCACTGTGGCCTTCGTCTTCTCTGGAAAGCCTATATGAAGTCCTTGGCTATGTAAAGCTTTCCCACCTTTGCCTTAAAAGGAAAAACAGGGAAACGATGTTGTTCCACTTGATCAGACATCGAATAGGGTTTGCCAAAAAAGGATGCCTGTTCAAACATGCCATACAAAAGATAGGGAAAAAACACAGAAGTAGTTTAATTTAGATGGCCAGCTGAAACTTGTACAATCTTGACAAAACACCTAAATCCCAGTTCAATTAAAAAAAAAAAAAAATAGGGTGATAAAGATTGCAATTCAATGCTGTGGGTGGGGATCCCATATTTTAAAATAAATATTAAAAAATAAAAACGATATGCACATAAAAACCTTAATGCCATTAAAGAAAAAGTTATATTGTGGCCATTCTCCTGATATGCTTTTTTTTTTTTTTTTTTACAAACAGGCTTTTTTTTTAAATTGGAAAATATTGAACATCACCATTTCCCACATTGCTTTTGAATGTTTGTATCCCGGTTCTAAGAAGAATTTTTCCCAAGGTGGTGTACAGAAGAAAAAAAAACAATAATAATATAAATTATTGATTCAACAGGTAATCAAATATAACAGGTAACTTACATCACTTAAGGATTTTTCAGGTGATGCTTGGTGAAATAGGGCTACTATATTTGGGCTGCAAAACTTTGGACTTCCGTTAGGCGGTAGCAAAGCGATACAGATAGTTCTAACATTTTGCTGACCTCTAGTAGCCCTCCAGGTTGTTGCAGCCCAGATAATGGGCTTGATGGAGATAATCAGAAAAATCATAATGCAGGTTACTTGGAAGAGCATTGGCAGTTGTAGACAGTTGCTAAAAATAACTTTTTTTAATTAATGCCCTGCCACGTGTAGCCTGAAGTGGCACAGCCTTGAAGCACATGTGTCTGTTTCATTGTTTCTCAACCTTAGCAACATTAAGATCTGTGGACTTCAACTCCCAGAATTCTCCAGCCAGCTTGCTGGCTAGGGAATTCTGGGAGTTGAAGTCCACACGTCTTAATGTTGCCACAGTTGAGAAACACAGGTCTGTCTGAACCAGTTGGACGTAATACTTCACGTCTGCTGGTGTACAGCTTAAAAAGTATTTTACTACAGCATGAAACTATAGTAATTTCTCTAAGCCAGCTTCCCCATAATTCAGTGGCAAACCTTTGTTAAAGCACTGGTTTGCTTACATTACAATACATAGCTTTGCATCTTTAGGTATGCATGCATGCCTATTAGTAAAAGAAAGAGATCAAGAGGTGCATAATTTGATGCCAAGAAAAACTCACTAAATACTCAATTAAAGATACAGGACGTCCAAATTCCGCATTCACTCTGCAATTCCGAGGCGTTCTAGAACTCATACAACTGGCCAATCCCCACCCTCGAAATGAGGAATGAGCTTCAAAGGAGGCGTGGCAAGGGAGGGGCTTCATATGTAAGGACCCACTGCTGTGCACTCAGCGGAACAGTTTAAGCAACAGTTTGGCTAAATAAATTCCCAGTTATTGCTGATAGTAAGAAGGGTTGTTTTAAGTTAAAAAAAAATCAGCAGGGTCATAATGCACTGAAGCATCTCAAATGTCAGGTGTATGAAATGTACCTTTTTCCAATTATTGTCTAAGGGGGAAAATATTTGGACAAAAACTAGCCAAGGAATGAATAAACAATCAGCATAATATATGTTAATATCATACCAAATTAATCATAGGAAGAAAGGGATATAAAACATTTCTTATAGTATGAAGAAAAAGTGAGCATGGAGACATTGATTGATACATGTTATTGTGTGGGATTCTTTCTTTCTTTCTTTCTCTTTCTTTCTTTCTTTCTTTCTTTCTTTCTTTCTTTCTTTCTTTCTTTCTTACTTTCTCTCTCTCTCTCTCCACTTCTTTCACGAATTATCTTATTTCAGTGTAAAAAATCTTTTCTTGAATTCCTCCGGGAAAGGATTCTGACTACTAACATTTCTGCCATTCATATTTATTCCATTTTTAAACCCAGTCTTTGCCAATTTAAAAAAAATAAAAAAATACAAATCCAGCCATGCTATAATCTGAAATCTTTCTCTCATCTTCCCCTCCAGCCACTGACATTTTGCTTTCCACTAAAAACTGTTTTAATTGTACCATTGTTCTGCTAAAGCCCTTTTGTCTGTGTCCTTCAAAACTGTTGGTTATTTAAATGACAAAAACAAAAAAAGCTGAAAAGCACATTGTTGTTATTGATTTGTATGTTTGAATTGTCTTACCAGAAAACAAGGTTATGAATTTCATCAGTTGAGATGCAAAAATTAAAAAAAAAAAACTTTCCTACAAAAATAAAGATTAATAAAAATGAAATCATTTTTCCTATGTGTCAGTGTGCCATTTTTTGAAAAGCAGTTTATTTGTGTAGTTGCTTCCTTACAGCCCACACCAATCTCGGTGATCTCCACATCTTTCGGGGAAAGTCTGTTCCCAGAATTCCCTACAGCAAGGCCATTGCTGAGAATTCTGGGAGCTCTATATGCCTCTTGAGAGGTCTCAGGATGGGGAAGAGTCTTTATTAGAATCCCATAGGAGAGATCCTAAGCACAGGAGTCAGGTCAGTTGATGGAAACTTGCAGCCATCCTCTCCCTGTCTTAGAGTCCAGGGATCCCTTTATTGCTGAAGATCGGGGGGCACAGCAACCCACCATTTTAAGATAGTAGACAAAATAACAATTAGGGCAGTGCAAAGCACTCAAAGTGGGGGCTTTGTGGCAAGAGAACCACTGGCCTCCAAGTATTAAAGCTGCTGTGTTGTCTGGAGGTCAAAACGTGGTTGTTTTCCTTGGCAATTCCCTGTGTGCATAAACCTTCTCCTGGGACCAAGAAGAGCTGCGTGCACATGAAGGGGGACACCACCAGGCTCGTGGATCTAGTATCCCCACCCTAATTATTAGCACAATCTGAACTGTGCCTCCAGGTGTGTGTGTTTGGGTGTGTGTAGATAGATCATAGGCACAGTTGCATTCTTTATGACTTAGCAAAATCCTCATCCTGCAGATGATTACCATGTGTTTGGCTAGAAAGAGAATTGGTAACCTTACAAGGTTCCGTGTATTTCTATGCGCACAACATGTGAGATCCGCTAAATCCCCTCACTCTTCTCCTCTTCCGTAGAGTGATAGTAGGGTTTAGCTGTCTCTCAGCCGAGAACTATACACTTTTTCTATGGCTCCTCCTTCTAGAATTCGAAAGTATAACAACTTTTTGTCCCCTAGACATTTTATTCCCAGACTATAAAAATGTGCTCTGCCCTGTAATCTTTAACTTGGCTCACTCCTTTGAGTTACCTGTTACACATTTGGGCTATTTGCCACTTAAATTGTAATATAATTTTAGTCTTACAGGTTAGGGCACACAGTGATTTGATGGGCTAAAGCAGTGTTGTCCACACTTGGCCACTTTAAGATGAGTGGACTTCTGGCTGGGGAATTCTGGAAGTTGAAGTCCAGTCATCTTAAAGTGGCCAAGTTTGGACAACACTGGGCTAAAGGGTTGAAATTGCATAAGGTAGTCAAATGTCTCTCTCTCTCTCTCTCTCTCTCTCTCCTACATACACACTTATTTTTTTACATAGGTGACATGACTTTTAATCCTGATTTTGCCTGTTCTCTGAAAGGGTGCTGAACTCATCTTAAATAAACAGCATTTTTTATGTGATAGGTCCCATCCCAGGGCTCATATAGTGGTGTGGTTTTTTAAAATAGGTTTCCAAAAAAAAATTAACTTGAGAAGTCCATACCTGAAGAGAAGAAGGAAAAAAACCCTTTTCCCCTAAGAAACTCTGTGCACTTTGGCAGCAGACTTGAAAACTCCTCAGTGCCTCGATATCAAGGATAACACTGGCATTATATAAGGAAGGTGAGAATTTTTTATAAATGTTTATAAAGTGAATGCCTGACTGAAGCCCCCAAGTGGCATGTCAGGAATGGTTTGGGAATTTCGTACCAGGTTTGGATACCTCCGGGTGAAAAAAAAGAGGACAAGGGCCTAGACTTAATCTGAGCCTGTCCCATGTTTGCTGTATGTCAGCTAAGAAAGCCATTTCTTCATCTGCTCCCAGAGGCCTTCATAAGGTTCCAGAGGGTGTTACGTAAGCCAGCTTTGCCTTTTCCCAGCCGTTTCTCTCAACCCCGGTCAATACTTACAGCTTCACTTTTCCATTTTCATGCTGGTGCAGAGGCAAGTCAGCTAATTGGTACCAAAGAATTTGCACATTCTATGCCTCAAAACCACCAGGCTGATCTTTTTTCACAGAAGAGAAATACTCTTGAAAATATTCATGCCCATATTACCTATCAGAAATAGGAAAATAATCAGAGACGTGTGGAACTACACACATCCCTCCCTCCAGGGGTATCTCTAGGGAAGGTCAAAAAAGTCAAGATGGTGCTCGCCACTGCATGATGAAAGCCTTTTCCAACACATGTAAAAAGGTTGGGAGTTTGTGCTACTTCAAGCACCGCCTTGATTTTTTGGAACTTACCTACGGACATCCCTGTCTTCAGTGCTCTCTTTCTCTGCCTCTTTCCTCCCGTCCTTCCCATTCACTTTTCTTTCTTTGCTATGATATACATCCCATTGGTGGATCAGACTCTTTCCATCTTGTTTTCCTTGAAAACTTGTAATATGTGTTGCTGGTGATCCAAAGGACAGGGCCTTCCATGTACCTATCTTGGCATTCTTCCTGTGTTTCAGCTTGTGTTGGAACATCAGCACGTTCAGATGCCGCCCCCAAGAGTGAGGCCCGTGTTTGGTTGTTCTAACAAACAAACACAGTGTTAACCATATCTGCCTTCCTGTTAAAGCAAAGCAATTGTGGAGTTTGTCTCTGGAAATTCATCTCACCCTTCGCTGATCCAGAAAGTGATCAGCCAAGCAGCAGCTTTGGATTCTAAAGCCAGCCGAGAGCCTAATGCATTATTTAGATTTCCAATTAAACATCTGCATGGTAAATAGTGACAAGGTTGGCCTCCCCCCTCGGTGCTTTTGTTATCTTTACCATGCAGCATGCATTATTAATGCAATCTTTCTGTTTAACTGTCCCACTTGATGATAGCCAAGCTGCTGTACCCTGTTCCACAAAGCAGATCATTAGCAGCCCTGAAGGGGTTTTTATCTTCAAGTTAACTCAAAGGGCCTGACACTCAAATCTGCAGAAAGGCATGCAGCTGAAAGGGTGTGACAGCTCAACGGATCTCAAACTAAATTCGGTGTCTGAGAAGTCTGTTTGGGTTGGGGGTTTTGTTGCTGTTGTTGTGCTTTCTGTGAATAGTCGTGACACAGTTAGGGATGTGGCTTTTCCCTCCACTCTAGCTAACTCAGTGATTCTCAACCTTTTTGAAGCTGCCACCCCCCTAAGGAGCGGAAAATTTTTCAACACCACCCTTTGGGGAGTGGGGGGGAGTTACTGAATTATAAAAGGCAAAAATTTTAAGTAATTTTTTTCAGTAGACTTACACCCCAAATTTGTTCCATTTAACTCGATACTTTTGCCCTGGAAGGTAATTGCATTCCTTTTATTAAAATTAAAATGACTAATGCAAAAAAAATGAAACGAACGAAAAGCAACTCAAGAAACACGGGTCAAATTAAACATTCATATTGAAAGGACGCTCAACGCACGCGCTGCGATTAATCGCGCGGGAAGACAGCTGACGCACGCGCTGCAATTAAGACAGCTGACGCATGCGCTGTGCTGGTTGGGATCGGAGAAGAATCGTAGTGTCAAGTTCTTCAAGGTCAGCCTACCTAGAATACAAATTCGTCTCACTATTCTTAGAAGTGCGTGAAGGCAACCGTCGCGTAAGTTTGTTTTATTGCTGGTACAAATGGTGTAAACCGGATAATCGATTTAATAAATTTTGGGGGGAGTTTTAAAATTAAGTTCGAATGCCAAAACATGCTCATCGCCCCTCTACCGCCCAAAACATGCCCACCGCCCCCCTACCACCCCAAACAAGTTCACCGCCCCTCAGCATCCTCCCACCGCCCCCCGGGAGGTGGTACCGCCCCCGTTGAGAACCAATGAGCTAACTGAATCGGAATCATTGATAGACAAGATGTGCCTGTTGGAACTGGTGCATCGTATAAGGGGTGTCCCTTCTATAAGATGACTGCCTCAGTAGCAGATATTTGGTGTCTTGGAATAACCAGCAAATTCTTACTAATTTACCTAATGGTTTTACTGTGTTTATTAAGGTTGTAAGATTGATTGATTGATGTGTTTGTTTATTTGAATTGATAAACCGCCCAACTCCAATGGACTCTGGGCAGCACACAAAACTAGGGGAAAAACCCATAAAAACAGGTGAAAACATTAAACGGAACAGGCTTCCCACACTGAAATAATCTTACAGACAACAAAGCAAAAGTTCTTTAAAAGACAGGCTTCAGAACGCGCGGAAGGGCCTACGAAATTGCTCAGTGCAATGTGCCTTTTTCCAGGCTCCTGTTGCTGCTTCAGAAGCTGTTCCTGGCTCTCTCTGCACGCAAACACACATCCAGCCAGTTTGTTTCACATTTTTCTCAGTAGAAAGGGGACGGGGGGGCGGGGGGGTGTCCAGAGAAAAAGTTGGGGCTGCTTTAACAAAATAGGTGTTGTGTATGCATTCCCACCATACAGAAGCACTAATATGAGGCCCTTGCAAATCCATCATGTTTATTCCTTAGGAGAGAAAAATGACTTGGGGAGTGATTTACTTAGGTAGCAAAATAGTTTGGTTGCTCTTGGATAGAAAAGGTGTCAGTTTTTCTTCTGTCTCATGTGGTAAATACTTTGGGTTGAATGTGCCTTAGACAGTCCCTACTTCCTCCTATGTGAAGAGCAGTGTTTTTCAACCTTGGCAACTTTAAGATGTGTGGACTTCAACTCCCAGAATTGAATGCTGGCTGGGGAATTCTGGGAGTTGAAGTCCACACATCTTAAAGCTGCCAAGGTTGGGAAATACTGATGTAGAAAGTCAAGAGGAAAATGGCCTTGACAGAGACAGGGGAGATCCGTTACCAAAGCAACAAGGAAGGAAACATTGCTTAAGCCTGGACAATGACAAAGATAGGCATAAACATCTCAGACAGACAACCCCCTAATTCACATAAGAAAGGGAGGGGGCAAAGCATAATCAGACTTGCAAGATCCTGTTGCTATAGCCAATCTTGAGAAAAGTAGTTTTAATCTTCATGTGGATTTGATTTCTTGGTCTGATCTACATCTTGGGGCTGGCACTACTCTAGGAACAGGCAAGCCACCAATTACTCTATGTGGTAAGGTGGCATCTATTCTACTGTAAAACAGGTCTCTGCGAGTTCCATCTCTGTGGTAATTGCAAACTTTCTTCCCCCACCCACATCCTCACCCCCACCTCCTTATGCAGGAAGGCAACACTCTGTCATTTCTTTCTACCAAATCCACCATTCAGCAAAAAACATGGCAGCCCCTGGCCAACCTTGTCTGGGTGTAGAAGTAATCAGGGTCAGGTCAGCTTAAAACCTGAATGGGGAACATCAGGAAACAGGAAAAATGTAGGCTATCCTGGGGAGTGGGAAAGCCTTCCCAAAGAAGGCATGGCAAATCATTTCCATACAACTGTCAAGAAAACTACAATTTGTATCCAGGTAGGATTCAAGTTCAACTCGAGGGCATCTTTACCTTTTATATTCCACAAGTGTCCTTTCAACAAAGAGCCATGGTGGTTTCCCAAAAAAAAGGTAGCAATATTTATACACTTGCTACCTTCACAACCATTTATACCATGCTAAAGAAATAAAAAGAAAAAGATCACTTTTCACTTGTATAGTTGATGGAATTTGGCATAATCTAAATCAAGGGTTTTCAGACTTTTTCAGGCTGCAGAACAGGTGGAAAAAAAAAAACCCTGGAAACTCTGATCAAGAAATAAAACTCTAGTGATGAAAAATTGGCTTCCTTTGAGTGAACATTTTCCTCCCCTTCTCTAGCAAGTTCTTGTGGAACTCTAGGATTCTCTGGAACACACTTTGAAAAACCCTGATCTAACCCATTCCATTCATTGCAGAAAAGGTGTGCCAACCCAGATTTTTCACTAGGGTGTCTGCTAAGCTCTCTCTGTTCTTCCCCTTTGATTGATTTCTGATATTGGAAGCTTAATACTCCCCGGTGAACTCCCAACCCCTGTATCTCTGCACATCTTGGAGTCCCCACATTGTGTCTCTCTCCTCTTTGTCAAATTCTAGATTATAAGGTTGGGGAGACCCCAGGCCTCTCATTTTGTTGTTTATTCTTTAAAGCACCCAAGCACATTGATGGCATATTAGTAATTTAAAAAATCCTGTGGAAGATCCCCCAAATTGTAAGAAAGCAATTCATTCTCCTTACTTGTAAATAATGCTATACCAGAAACTGCCTTGCAATTTCTCAGAAGTTTTGTTTCCCAGCAAAAGAGGCATCTATTTAACTATGTTTTTTCCTTTATAATTTGTTTGGAGTTTACTTTGGGGAAAGGGGACACTGACAGAGGGTGCTGCTGATGATTGCATTTCTTCCTCCTAAACATCTTTCCGTCATTATGAAGCCTCCTTGGTGGCTTACCTTTCCCAGTCTGAAAAAAAATCCAGTGGAACAAATTGTTCGTGATACCTTTCCCTGGATTTAACCCAAGCATGGATAACTAAGGAGACCAACAAATGCAAGAAAATTTGCTCCAACCATCCAAACTCTCTTTTTTCAAAGAAACTTTACAAGCAACTTCTCTTTCATCAAATAAAAATGGTAGGAGGAAAATGGAAGAGAATTCTTCTTGGTGGCACTACTTATAAACAGATGGCAGTTGGCAGTGTTATTTCCTCGCATCATTTTACAAAAGATTATCTTTTCCCTCCTCTCTAGTTTCCTCTTTCAACAGTGCAATCCTGTACATATATACAGCTAGTCAGAGATAAGTCCCACTGAGAGCAATGAATCTTCTACCCTGGGAATTGCAGTATTTTGCTCCTATTTACATTTGAACTCAGTCTGTCTTTATTTATATCCTGCCCATCTCATTGAAGGGTAGTGAGAAATTTTGGAGAGGATTCAAAATGTGCATTTCTCCTGCCTCGATTTAGAGAGAGCTTCCGTTGTACTCTGCCCAACATTAATTTAATTAAATTTAAATTTATTTTTAGAAAAACATTATTTTTCATTTTGAACCCACTACCACTACAACGATCTCAGCATCTGCCCATGCAAAGCAAACTGTGGCAAAAAACTTAGAATTTCAGCTAGCCATTTTACCTCATCCTCATACCTCCTAGGGCAGTGTTGTCCAAACTTGGCCACTTTAAGATGAGTGGACTTCAACTCCCAGAATTCATGGCTGGCTGGGGAATTCTGGGAGTTGAAGTCCACTCATCTTAAAGTGGCCAAGTTTGGACAACACTGTCCTAGGGTGAGTGGAAAGTCTGCTCCAATGCAGAAACGACTCCTTTTTGTGATTTCTTTCTAGCATCTTGGTCAGGGATGGGCAATCTGAAGCTTCAGGGCTGTACACAGCCCCCAAGTCTCCTCGCTGTAGCCCATGAAGCCATTTCTGATTCTACCTGCTAAGAACAGTTTCCTTGCACTTGGAGATAGGAAAGAAATGAAAACTGTAATAGAAGCTTACAGTGGTACCTCGGGTCACGAACCTAATTCGTTCCACGACTCTGGTCGCGACCCGAATTGGTCGCGACCCGAATCCAATTTTCCCATAAGGTTCAATGTAAATACGGTTAATCCGTTCTGACCCCTACGAATGTGGTCACCAACCGATTTGGTCACCAACCGAATCCAATTTTCCCATAAGGTTCAATGTAAATACGGTTAATCCGTTCTGAACCATATGTATTTTTTTTTTAAACCACAAAAATATGAAACAAAGTACAGTACAGTACAGTATGAAGAGAGAGAACGCTAACCTTGCTCGAGGCAACTTCTGGCGTGGAGGACAGGAAGGCGGGTGGGGAGGCGGTTATTGCTTGGAGGGAGAGTCCCCCTCCCTACAGGAAGCCACGACCACGTGTCACGGCAGGGAAAATGGCCGCAGATCCTGTTCGTCACCCGATGAGGAGTTCACGAACGGAAGCAAAATTTTGCAAACGGTGCTGTTCGTGAACTGAATTGTTCGTGAACAGAAGCGTTCGTGACCCGAGGTACCACTGTATTTTTGTTGTAAAAACCAAGGAAGCCCTTCCCCCCAAACTCAGTTCCGCCTATATTGTTCTGGCTCCATCCACTTTACAGACTTCAGATGCCCAGTTTTAAGCATGCTGCTTGGTCACTGAAAGTTGCCCATTGCCCATCTTGCCTGTCTCTCTCTTGCTGCGTCACCCATGGAAAGGTTAAGTGCTACTCACATATTCGTCTGAATTTTTCTGGCCACAACTGGGACCATAATGGTTACCTCTGTTTGCGGAGTCCCCATCCATGTGAGCCTTGCCCTCTCAGCTTCTCTACCATGTTGCATTGAACGGCAGGGAATGCTAGTGGACATCTATCCAAACAGGACCGCCTGATGAAAGCCCGCGTCTCTGTTATGTGAGTAGGGCGTGCACTGCACATTGAAAAGGGGCAAAGCTTCAATCACATAGTTGCAACCACTATGTTGGCTTTCTAACTCCCCCGTGGACACCTCTGGATGGGCTTGTTGTCCAGGCACCATGCATGGAAGGACCCCGCCAAACATAAGTTTCAGCTTTTGAACACATAAACTCAATCTGCTAAGATGGGTTCAATAAAACTCTTCCAGTGTTTTGATCTTCCCACATTCTGTGGTTTTCTGGGTACTTAAGTTCAATGTGGGGGAAAAAATGAAGAAAAAAATTACATTGACAGAGGTTACAAGGAAAAGAAGGTGGGGCTGGGGGGGCGGAATCTGCCATTTGGCCTCTTGATGTCTTAAAAAAAAATTGCATTTTTCACATAAAACTCCCTTGCAGATCTAAGCATTCAGCTGGTCCAATCAGGGCAAGAGGGTGGGGCCAGCATCCCAGGGTCATAAGGAACAGGCCCAGTGTTTGCATAATAACAGAGACTGCATATAATCAACAACTGGTACAACCATGCCTTCTCTTTAACTGCATTTCCGCCACAGCAATTTGTCTGTTCCTCCCACCAATCCCCCACCTTGCCATCTTGCAATTCTTCCGCTTGTCCTTCCTGTACTTATCAGACTGATCCATTATTTCAAAGAACCTTTTAAACTTTAGCTGTGCTGAAATATTTTTCAGCGTTCTGAACACTCGCATTCAAGTTGATAGAAAAGAAATTGGTTGCAGATTGTTTTCCCAACAGAGAAGGGGAGATTCTCATAAGGTTCTTGCACTTTCTTTCCTGATTAGGCGGCGGGGGGGGGGGGGGTGTGAACATCCCGTCTTTCATTACATAATCATCTCTCCAGCAAGCAGAACAGAAGGCTCACCGCTTTCCTTTGCTCCTGTAAAAAAACTCAGGGGAAGAATTTTTGAGAGAATTCCTCCCATGAGCCTTTTTCAGATTAAGAAGTTTGGCATCTGGGAATTGCAGATTGATGGGGAGACTGAAGTATGATGGAAAACATCTAGAATATCAGCATTTGATACCATCTTTCCCCCAAAAGATTTTTTAAAATGCCAGAACACCTAAAGATTATGTTTTTTTTCACAGGGGAAGATAACTTTCAGGAAATTACCAGGCAGATTTTGGCACAGTTTCCTTGATAACTCTATCCCAAGAACGTGCGAATCTCAAGACAGGCTGAATTTACATAATACCTTGAACCACATGACACACTGAGCCACATACAAGCCAACCACGTTTTGCACAAACCCAGAAAATTAGGTTGGGTATACTGTATACTGGTTAAGGGGTGTGTGTGTGTGTGTGTGTGGTGTGTGTGTCATTTAAACCCAGTCATGCTGTCATCAGAACCTTTGATGGAAATTCAGAAGATAATAGGAGAAGAGTTGGAGAGCTTAAAGATAGTTACGGGTGTCCCTGGGTGAGGGCGCTATCAAAACAGTCAAGGTGGTGAGGCTGCACAATCAAAACTCCTTTTATACATGCATCTTTACTTTTTCTGACCCTTTCTTCCCAACCCCCCATCCCCAGGACCTCTTGGAAAATCAACCAAGATTTTCTGAATGTTGAAGGACCAAAATATCTGTGATACATCCACTACACTTAGCTTTATCTAGAATAATCACTTCTTTTTAATTTATTGGATAATCTTGACAGAATAAGCCTTGTTCCAGTGCAGAGCTTGGTCAAGGATCAAGGTCAGTGCAATGAGGAGGAAAGTAAGAGGAAGAAAGCTTGTTATTTTAAAGTTTCCCTTTGTAATGCAGTGGGACATAAATTTATAATGGGAAGACTCTATGGTAACAAAGAATATGTTTTCCGAGATGTATAATGCATGTTTTTAATTAGTTTGGCTGCTCTAATTGATTAACATTTTGCCTCTGCAGGGCTATTACAAAAAAATCAGCAATGCTCCACTTCACAGTGGGGAGTCCCTGTAGAGAAATGTCTTGCTCCCCCAATACTAATGCCATTGCACAATCTTATATGCACTGTAACATTTGCACTGATGTGACAATCCTCTGCTTTTGTGTTTCAACTCTACAGGGAGCAGCACCAAATGTTCTGATAGCAGTAACACCAGTTAACAAGTCAGAAGACCCCGCAAGTGCTTGGCAAAAAATAGAAGCATTCTACAAGTGGTTTATTATGAAGGATATCTTCAGACGAAGTATGAGCAAATGCAATCATCTCACCTCTATCTCTTGGTGCCTTTTGCCTTCATTTCCATCCCTTTTCTCTGTTTTCTCTAATTCACTTTTGGACTGTAAACCCCTTGGGCTAGGAACCATTGAGGCTTGTTCTTTTCAAAGTGTCATGTTCATCAGTGTGCTTGTGACATTCCTGTAGCTGCCATGTCTTCTTGCTGACTTGTCACATATCCAGACTTCTGTGCTGTCATGGGTTTGGGGCCAGAATGCACTGAGAACAAGAAGCTGAGAGTCAATGTTACTTTTGGTTCCCAAGGGGAAATCTCACTGGAAATAGAAGGAGGGATAACAGACAGAAGTCTAGGACTAAAACGGGTTTGGGAAATTGTTGCCAAGTAAAATCAAGTAGACAGCAATAACTCTAGTCCCCTGTCTCTCTCTATCATTACATTATACAGTGGTTCTGTTCCCACAATACACTTAACCCAGTCAGCCACTAACTCAGTCAGATCTCCTTGCCAGTGGTTCCGGAAGCACATACTCACATTAAAAATGTTTTTTAAAAAATCATTTGGGAAACACAAAGTCCTTACTCACTTTCTCCAGGAAGTGCCCACTATCCTATCAGCCTTTGCACCAGGAGAGTACTGGCAAGGCTTCGTGACGTCACTAGCTCCTTCCCTATTGGTCAAGTAGGCAGCCGTAGCCATTACCTGGATAACGCTGTTCAGAGCAATCTAGTACAGTATAGTGGTGAAAATGTTGCATTAGGCCTGGGGACGCTGAGTTTAGTCTGCCCTCAGCCATGAAAAGCTCACTGGGTAACTCAGGGCCAGCCACTTTTGCTCAGGCCAACATACCTCACAGTGTGTCCTGTTGCACCTGTTGAATGTATGGACAGGAGGAGTTTAGGACAAGTGATCTCCGACCCCTCTGACCTGGGTTTGGCTATGGGAATCCTCTAGCAATTACCATTTACATTATGGGGATGGTTGTCACCCCCAAACATTTATTTGGAAGACCTATGATAGTCAAGAAATTGTAACAGACCAGGAACTCACGTATTAAGCTGGAACAGAACACTGAATTGATCTGTGAAATCCATAGACCAAAAGATGGCATCAGATCAGCGCAAACAATTATCCAGCTTGCAGGATAACTCTTTACAATTATGGGAAACTGGAGCAGCCGCTTAGCATATGTTCCCTGTTAACACAAAACTGTGACCTTGAGAGTAGCAGCTTAATATCTTACATTTGGCATATCTATTAGATGTTGTTATGTTGGATTGTTTCATTTTGGCCGGAAGAAACATTCGCTGTTGTATTAATCTTTAAATTAGGCTTCAAGATTGCAAGATGTACAGGACCAAATCGGGGACTAGGTCTATCATAATTTTAAGGGACAGCAGCGGCAACATCTCATTGATCCTTATGACCTTTCTAACTGTTCTCCTCCACTGGAGGACAATCAGTGCTTGCCATGCACCATCTCCTAGGCTTCCTATGCTAACCTGTTTTCTCAGGTGTGGGTTTAAGCAAGATTTAACTTCCGATGCAGTTAACTCTGAAGATGGGAGCATGTCGTTTTGTCTCTTGCAGCACAACAGCCTCTGGCCAGCCCTGGCCAGCTACCTTGCCTAACATCATCAAGATTCTGGTGGTGGTTGAATCCAAAATATAAAGAGAGTACCAGATCCAGATGCTTGCTTCAACTGAAATAGTCTTCCTTTTTCACTCTGGTTCCACAAAAGCTCTCAAAGGATTTTATTGTTAGCCGCATACAACCTCACTTTAGGAGAGCCAATTGGATCGATCAAGTACTGATGTGCTGACTGAAGTCATAATAAAAAACTGTCTAAGCGGGGATTTGTGAGTTCTTGATCAAGGTCCCCTTCATGTCCGTTCACACTCAGCATAGCACCAATGGCCTTCCCGCCTCTTCCCTCAACACAACAGATATCAAGTACGGAAGACAATTTTATTAAATGTACTCGTGCTCCCCATGGTGCCTCTGACAAATGCAGCAGCCTGTGTGTGTGTGTGTGCATGTGTGTTCATGCTGGGTGCTCATTATTTAATAAGGAGGCTGTGCTGTACACAGGCACTGAATTTTAATGCCTCTTCCAAATATATGGAGCGCACAGTTTGAAATGCAGCAACAGAGAGACACAACATTGGACGATAAAAATGCAAATTGCTGCAGGGAAGGACCAAGCCAAGTGAAGGAATGGACGGAATCTGTAACAACCGGTTTGGAAGCTAGCTACAGGCTGAAAGTGGAAAATCAACAAGAGGCTTTGTAGCCAGAGGGCATGGGGGGAAATGCAATCAGCTTCATATAGAATTACCGTGAAGTTCTCCTATATCTTAATGAGACACAAGGTCAAAGTCTGTCCTGGTGGAGGACAGGAATCTCCAGGGCTTGTGGGCATGTTCCAGGTCAGGCTGATTCATACTGATGGGGGTGTATTTGAAGTATACCACTTCACGCAGCTGGTAAATAAGAAAAACGAGAAAGGGAGATGAGAGAAAAGAAAAGAAAGTTATTTTTTAAAAAAAGTCTTCAAATACACCCCCATTAGTATGAATCAGCCTGACCTGGAACATCCCACAAGCCCTGGAGATTTTTTTGCTCCACCTGCAAACTATTTAGGGCAGTGTTGTCCAAACTTGGCCACTTTAAGATGAGTGGACAGCCAATCACAATGGCTATATTTACACCCTAAATCAGTGTTGTCCAAACTTGGCCACTTTAAGATGAGTGGACTTCAACTCCCAGAATTCCCCAGCCAGCATGGGCTGGCTGGGGAATTCTGGGAGTTGAAGTCCACTCATCTTAAAGTGGCCAAGTTTGGACAACACTGCCCTAAATAGTTTGCAGGTGGAGCAAAAAAAAGTCAAGATGGCAACCGCAACCATGTGATCAAAGCCCTGCCCCTTTTAACATGTCTTAGCTGCCATTTTGACTTTTTTTTACACACCTCCCACCATGGACAGCCGTGCCTAAGCCTCTTCTTTACAGCCAAGAGCTCACTCTGATGCCATAGCTGAAAACTGGCAGCATGTTTTTCGAAACGCGGTGGAAGCACTAACAGAGGGTTGACATTTTTTTTCCAAAAGGGTTTGAAATAAAAGAGCTCTCACCATTTCTTCCCAAACCAAAATGAAACACCCTGAAAATGTCAGCCCTGCCCACCTACGTAACATGGCCCCGTATGTTTTACGCTTTTATCCTGTCACCTCTAAAATGTTCAGTGCACCTCTATGGTAAATCCTCACATGGAAAAAGCCCAGATTTATTGAGGGCTCTTTCATACAGGCTCCATACCACCCCAAAATAGTTCTGCATCTGTCTGATTTCTCACACCTTTTTTTGCGTGTTTGTTTGTTTTGGAGGTTGTCAGCTGAGCTGGCACAGCTCAGAAATCACATTCACACACATACACATGTTGTACGTCCATCTGCAGCAGTTAAACTGCAGATGTTGTGGGTGGGCGGGCGGGCAGTTTTCCTTGTCAGGGGAACTTTGTCCACTGGCATCTTTACTCGCCACCCTTCCCCATGTTCACAACTCCTGGGAAAATTGCCTGGTTGCAAAAATGCCCCCTTCACCCACCCAGCTTGCAAAAGGAGGAGAGGGGCAGCCTTACCGCTAGCTTAGCCACAATTAAATGTTTAGTTTGTTAGGCAGATAAAGCCATCATTCATTGCGGCATTCAGGACCATTAAACTGAAATTTGTTGAGGCATACATGACTTAGGGCCAGCCAGAACTTTGGAAAGAGATAGGAAAGAAATTGTCCATGGATTTTGCAGAAACAAATTGGTATAATTCACAAAAAGAGACACCGTTACAGCATGATGAACAGCAATGAACACAGTCTTCTCACAGCAAACATTTATTTAAGAAAGATACTTAAATAAATGAAAAGCAGAAGTTGTACATAAAAAAGTGTGCATGCAAGGTGCTTATGTTATCGAGGCAAACATAACCCATCATGAAAACCAGCAAGTTGGAGAGGGGCCGAAGAATGGTTTCATAGGCCAATGCTAGCAGATTGCAATGAGCCACTGGTCTCTTGCACCCAGAAATGCCAAAAGCAAGAGCCACAAGATTATATCAATCTTATTCAATCAACTGACCAAAGTCAACTTGAATCTGTGCCCACACTAGCAGAAGATCCCAAATATAGAAGTATTTCTTTATCACTGATAAGGAAACAAGATAACCACACGCATGGGGTATCCTTCATGGGGTAAAAATATTATAGACATGTATAATATGTGTGCATCCAATTGCAAAGAAATGCAATAGCAGCTTCAGTACACAGCATAGCCAAGGCTCTCTCGTTTCCACAAGCTGATCATGCATTTGCAGCTAGAAGACACAGGAGAGATGGCAGCTTATATCTTTGAGTCCTACCTCCTCTCAAGGCACGAATTCTGTGCCCAGTGAGTCACTTAACAGGCACAGATTGGCCCAAGCATGAAAATTCCCTTCTTAAGGATGTTACTTGAGAGTCACAGAGGTGGACATCTGTAAACATAAAGGAACTCAGAGCAACAGTACCGTATTTAGTACTTATATCAGTCAACATACAAAGTGATTCCAGCCGAGTTCTTATTTTTCAACTCACCACAGTGTTACAAAGAGGATGTGTATAAGTGATTGTTACCCAAAAGAAAATGTGTATCTTAAAAAATGAAAGAAAAGGAGTCTGGAGATTTACTATCGAAATAACTGTGGGAATAAACCACATATTCCGGGAAAGTTTCATACAAGAGCTCCACATTTCAAGGAAAGGGCAAGTGGAGGTGGACCGTTATTACTGTGTTGATCTTTTTATGGTTTTTATTCCCTAAAAAAGCTTGCTAGGGTACTATCTCCTAATAAGGATTAATAAGGGAGAAGGAAAGAGAAGAAGAGGATGACCAGTAGCAAGGTGGAGAGACTCAGTTTTAGTGGTGAATGAGTGCGCTGTTGGGAGACCTGAAAGACCAGCTTAGGGATATATCACTATGGAGAAAATCTATCTATGTGGTCACTAGGAGTCGAAAACGACTTGATGGCACATGATCAATCAATCAATCAATCAATCAAGTACATTTTTATCAAAGTGATCCAGGGGCACACTCTCACTCTTTGTACCCAATAGGGTGTTTATGCATTATCAAGTACCCCAGGACCAATACTATCAGGGTATTTAGCATGACATCAGCAAGCAGTCCCATTTATATTCTCAATTTTTAGTGTCTTTAGCCTAATTATTTCCATGCTTAAATTTGTGTTCTTGAAGAGCATTTTCCCCTTTTTATTTTTTGGGTGAAGGTTATTTATGATATGAAGTGTACCGCTACTCCTTATAAGCAAACCTAATGAGAAGCAACAAAAACAATTTACTGAGGCAAAATTGTGCATTTTGCTTAGCAAAGTACTACAGTGGTTTCATCAGGAGGGGGAAGTAAAATCCCTTAAATGCAAGCAACTGGGCTAATCACCCACTGATTATTTGGATGCCAAATTACTAGCCTCAGTTCTTGCATTGTGAATATAAGAAACTGGATGCTACAGAGGCTTTTTCATTTAATTAGCTAATCCAATTTAACAGCGGTCAAGGCACAACTGCCAGATTTATAGCACAATGCAGTAACTATCCTTGGGCCAGATGCAGGCGTTTATTTATTTATTTATTTGTACCATTTTTAACCCACATAGTCATTGTGGAAAGCAATCCTAAAACAGGAATTATGCAATTGATCAGAAGAAGGATATCTAGGCGACTCAGGTAGATTTGGAGGAGCAATGTCCTTGTGGAGGACAGGAGCTCCAGGATTCTCCAAGAGATCAACCACCTGAGGAGAGAAGAAGGCCCACCCTTCCCCTACCACTACTCCCTCCTACTCTCCCCTTTCCTGCCCAACCAGGACCACCTTTAATCCTCCATCCATCCACCCCATCATATTCCAAGAGAATCTCCAGAATTACTCAACAGAAGGTGGCCATGGCAACTGAGACTCCAGATGCCGCAGCTACTCCAGGATGATTGCTACTGAAACACCCCAGAAGATACTTAACATGGACTATTCCCATTTGGGAGCCCTCCAGGTGTGTGGACTTCAACTCCTAGGATTTATCACCTTGCCCTCAATACAGGTTTGGGAGGCTAAAATCGGAGAATATGTGGCGATGGAAAAATTGACTATATATACTCACAGCAGAAGTCTAACCAAATTCAAGCAGGAGTGGTTCCCTTATATACAACGTATTACACAGCAAGACAAACTGAGAAACTTAGAATATGGCTTTTGAAGAAAAAGATAAACTGTTTAAAAATAAATAAATAAATAAATAAATAAATAAATAAATAAATAAATAAATACTCAATCCTAATGGCCCAAATAAAAATGAGCAATAATTGCAGATGTCCAAAGTATAGTATAAACATATTTAAGTAGCAGTTAGCAGCTGGGGAAAAAGGGGGGAAAGAAGAAAGAGGGGGCTGTTAGAATGCTTTTTTCCATAATGTTTTTTCTTTGTCTGTTCTGCTTTTTAAAAATCTTTTTTAAAATTCTTTGATAACCATTGTATTGTTATTTCATCCTTTGCTCTTGTGCAAAGTTCATTTTAAGGACGTATATCCATTATCTTCCTTTCTCTTTGCTTTTGCTTTTTTGTTGTTTGTTTTACTAACTTAATTAAAAAATGTTGGGGGGAAATCTCCTAGGATTTATCTATTTATTTCATTAGATTTAGACTGTGCCTGATTCCAAAGTGACTCTGGATGTCTCACAATTTAAAACAACAAAATACAAAATACCCTATTAAGTATACAAGATCAGCATCGATCCAGACAACGTAAGAGAGATGAGAAGGAGGGAGGGTGGGAGAGAAGGAAAGAGAGACAGAGAATGAGAGAGATCCACCTGGGATATCTGGAGTCCATCAGGGTCAGAACTACCCGAAGCCCTGGGGGTGAGACGGGGGATCTCATTCCAGAGGGCAAGTACCAAGACTGAGAAGGCAAATTTCCTGGGTCATGATAAATGACGTTGTTTAATTGCCAACTCTGTCAACTGTTACTGGATGGGAAGAAACCAAAGTTTCTTATAGGTCTTACGGGTGATAAGCAGCACCTCGAACTGCAGCCAGAAGCACACCAGCGACCAGTGCAGCTCATGAAGCAGTGGTGTCACAAGGACTTATTGAGGCATGCCCATTACTGCCTGAATTGCTGCATTCTGGATCAGTTGAAGCTTCTGAGTGGTCTTCAAGGGCAGCCCCACGTAGAGTGCATTACAGTAGTTAAGCCATGAGGGCATGACTGACTGTCTAAAGGGCTTCCCAATCCACCAAGGAGTGTAACTAGCACACAAGATAAAGCTCCAGGCACTTCCAGGGCTTTGTGGCATTTCAGGGTACTAGTAAGTGACATGCCAGTCTCCCACCGCCACTCCCCCCATAACTCCCCAGAGACACCCTCTGGGGGAGATGGGCGGCATATAAATTTAAATAAACAAACAAACAAATAAATAAATACCACAAGGTAACTAACACCACAGTGGTTGCAGGGGACAAAAAACATGCAAAACAGACCTAACACATAACAAAACAGCCAATCAAAGTGGAGCCACTGCTAACAATCGAAACTTCCAGATGCCATCCTTCTTTATTATCAGAAAGTATGATCAGCAATGACCTTGCTGACCAGAGAATTCTGGGAGCTGAAGTCCACTCATCTGGAGGCCATTCAGGTTGGGAAAAACTGATCTAATTAACAAAAATCCAGTGTCACTTTGAGACCCCTCACAATGAGTGCCCACTTATGGCAGCCAGATGCTGCAGAGATGTCTACCATAGGGCACCAGCTCCAGTGAATAGCAGGTGAAGGCCTGGCTTCAGTTCTCTGCCCATACCAGTCTGCTGCTTCATTCTCCTAATAATAGAGTTGGTCTACCTAAAAGATTGGTTAGCAGTTGTTGGTAAACACCTTTGCTGGAAACCCTGGAGAACGGGTGCCAGTAAGTACAGACAATATTTGGCTAGATAGGTAAATCATCTTAGCCACTGTTTGGTGGTTTCCTAACATGGACATTTTATTATGAGGGAGCAGAATAATCCTCCCTTATACAGTTCATTAAGAAGGAGTGGGATCACTTTCCATCTCCCCTGCTTACATTTGAGCATGCTAAACATTTAAAATGTGTGTATTCTGCCTTTAAGTTTGATTCCAAGACTTACATGCATGCACAACTCTTACAACAAAGGAAAGAGTTGGAAAACCTTTGTGTCTTACAGGACAGAGAACCAGGAAATGGAGGCATAGGATCATTCAAGACAAGTCCCCACCTGAACATTCACAAAGGATCGTTGAGATCTCAATTTCTGTTAATGTTGTTTTTCCAACTCAATCTGTGTCTAAAAAAATTTACATGAGGTTAAAATAATTTATGGTCTAGGAGTATGAACAGATCCAGAAGTTCCACAGAGTTCAACTGAACTGACTCCTAGGTAAGTTATTATAAGATTTCTGTCTGCCAGTGTCATTCCGTGCATGTTTACTCAGACAAAAACCCAATTAAGCTCAATAGGCTTACTCTCAGGTAAGTACATACAGACTTGCAACCTACACAGCTATTAGATGAGCATAGGATTAAGCAACCAAGCAAGGATTTGCCCTATTCTCCCACCTCCCTTTTCTAATAACAAATCTACATCTCTTTCATACATTCAGGCTGACAAACTGTAATAGCCAAGCCTCATAAACCCAGTTTCATAATTTTGCTCTTTACTGATGTCTAGATTTATAGTTATAGTTTATCTGAGTGGTTTATGAGCAACTTTTCAAATGGGGGAAAGAAAATAATAGTGTGATGGAGGAACGTTTGCATGGATCAAGGAAATGGTTTCTGTGTTGTGATGTTCCTGCCAAATCTATCAAGCAGATGTTACAAGGCAATCTCTCTGAGATTCTTCCACCACATTCCATTAAAGATTTTTATGACACCTGCCTCCTGAGTATACTTTATGAATAGGGGCATTGCTTTATTGTGCTCTTCAACCTAGATGGTTTTCTCTTGGTGCAAGGGGGAGTAGGGCTTACAACAAACCCAAGAAACAGGTTAAGCAAACAGCAACAGAAAAATCCATACCTGAAATCACATAGGTTTGGAATCCCTTCCTTCCTTCCTTCCTTCCTTCTTTATTTATATGATGTATATGGCCACCCATCTCACACAAGTGAGTCTGGGTGGCATACAAAGATTAAAAACACAAAAAAACAGAACATACAACCCCTGGTGCCCATGGATAAGCGATAAACGCACACAAAAAAGCACATGAACAGCAACAGAGCACATCTAACCTCCTGACCCGACCACTTTACAAAAGGCTAACAGGGTCAGGGCCATCCAAATCTCCACAGGGATGTTGTCGTTGTTGGGCAGGTGTTGCCCCAAATGAACTTTGTCATTTAAACCAGCTTTGTGCATGTATCCTACTCAGTGGTTACATATTGCTTACAACCAATATTATTCCTTTTGTCAGCCATGCCAGAGATTGTAAACTATAAACCATGATGCTGAATTAAATTAATCAGAAAGGTGATGTCTCGTTGTTCTTACGTAAGTATTCAGTGTCTGAGGTTCTGCGCTACTGAATGGATGCAGCATTATTAAAGGTGCAATAGCTTGGGCTGTTCTGTGCATGACGGAAGTGGGTGTGATGGGGAAATGAGTGGATGGGCTCCCTGTCCTTATATTGAATTCTTGGCCATTACAGGAGCTCGGATGAAGGAACTGTTTCATGATGATGAAAAACCACATAGCATGGTCATTTCCTTTCTTCAGTAACTGGACAAAAAATTCAATTTATTTCATAAACAAACATGGAGCAAGGAGACAGAAGATGTGTTTCTGTTGCAAATAAATGCACTCTACAGGATGATGGGGGTGCAGTTCTCTCTCTTTTCTTCTCTGTGATCTTCTCCCAGTCACAGACAGAGGCTGAAGAAGCTTTGTAGGCATGATCATATAGGTGCAGTTACAGAGCTTCACAGAGGTGTCACTTTATAAGCATGTATGCACATAGTAGTAAATATGCATGGCTTCTTTAGACTTCCTGACTTGCTACATATAAGGAAGTCAAAAAAAAAAAAAAGAAAGAAAATGGGCCATGCCACAGTATACAAACCAGTTTTCCTACATCATTTAGACTTTATGTTCACTGGAACATTTACATTAATTTACATTAAGCTGTCTTCAGAAAATGCACAGGTACTCTGTCAACTTCCTATAATTTCTTTGTAGGATCAAGGCTACACTTGGGGGACCTATTCCAAAACTGAAATTTGATCTAATTTAATTTAAATATAATTAATGTGGATTACATTTAATATGGTTATTCCCCATATATCTCATAATTTCTCCCTTCTGTTCTATTAAAAACATGGTTCAATGGCAATTTTTGAAGATTCTTTGGGGAACACATTTAAGGCTTTGGGATCAAAGTTTGTGCACTGGAGAAACATATGCACTGTTCTGTTCATGTACTGCTAATTCTTTTCACCTCTTGGCAACTGGATGGCCTTTAAAAATGAAGAAATCCATCAATCTCACACATTCAACAGGATTTTTCTTTTCTCAGAAGGACTCATAGGATTCCTTTGATGATCAGCATGGAATATTTCCTGGAAAAAAAACAAAGCAGATGATCTTGACTGGGCCATGCCTTTCAAGATAGGGGAGAAGGATTATGTGAAATTCTGAAACTGCTCTAGATTATGATGCACTAGAATTAATATTAAAGTATGGAGTGGATTTTCTATAATTACAATGAGATGCTTACAGTAATAAGGATAGGTCTACCAAATCTAGGGTGCAAAATCTAAAATGCCACTAGACGGCAGCAAAGAGAGTAAGAACAGCCAACTCCTTGATGGCATCTAGTGGTCATCTAGTTTTATGAAATCTAGACCTCATAGCCCTGGGGTATAGCCAGATGGCCATATAAAAGGGCTCCCTTCCAGCCTGTGAGCAGGCACTGAAGTATTCTAGCATAAATTTCACTGCACTCACTGTCATATGGTGACCTGTTTTAATGCAAAATCCAGATGACCTAATCGCACTACTGAAATTCAACCATGCGATTTGTTGAGGAATTCAGCAGAACAATTTACCTCTGAAATGTGCTGTCCTCAGAATTCAGCAGCTAATTTCCATTTCAGTACCTTTAATGGCTGTTTCCCTCTACCACCCCCTCCCCCCATTGACTTAATGACTATGAGGGCTCCCTCTGAAATTTTGCCTCCTTGGTTCCCCTGTTGGTCCTGACCATTTTGATGTTAAGGGTATACAATCCTTTACATCATCAAGCATGGGACAAAATTGCCCTGAGGGCCAGCCAATCAGCAATCTGTACAGCTGCTTCTTCAGTAAAATAATTTTTTTTTAAAAACCAAGCTGATTTTTCTTCTCTGGGAAGTTGTACCCTGAGTCAGAAGCTGGGAGTACATGAATTCAGAGTCAACACATTGTGCAAGCTATGTAAGCGGGTGTGCAGCCATAATTATTTCTAACAGAATTGCTAAGTTGGTCGCAGATGTAGGTCAGTTTGATGAATAATCACATGAGGTTGGCAGCACCAAGGATAATTGCCTTCCCCTGCCCACTCTAAATTGTCTCTGCTGTTCCAAAGGTTATGTTGCAAATGCGGTAATTAGCAGAGACCACAAAATTATCCTCAAAAGCAAGGACGAGGCAGAGGAGCGAAAAATGCAAGGGCACAGAAGGTCTTAGAGAATTCATGTTAGCAAATGCTGAACCCAGAGCATGGAAGCAGAAATCTCCCAGTCTGACAGAAGTCTGAAAGCAAAAAGGAGCCAGTGCATTATGACTTGAATGGAGAATATCTTGGGGTTACGGAGAGAGGTTTAATTTAAATCCAAACAATGGGTTGAACTCTCTAATTACATCCACTGTTATCCTTGAGAATTTAAAAATGTTGGACCTAATCCTCTCCAGTTTTGTAATACCTGCAGTAACTTTGGCTCTGGAGCAGTGCAATCTTCAGGATGTCTACTCAAAAGTAATTCTCACTGAGGTCAGTGGCACTAACTCCCTGGTAATTGTGCATCACACTCCAGCCTTCAAGAGTTTGCTTCCAAAAGCTCAGAATCAATCAAGTAAAGCCAAGTTTCGGTGCCAAATCCCCTTTTAAAACGTCTGAACTTCAATCTCCAAGGCCTTCCTCTTCCTCAAGCTTGATTTATCCTTTGTAATTATAGGTGACCACCCAACCTTGGGAGGCCATTTCTAAGCCCCGCTGTATAATTTGTGTTTACATTTAGAGTAGTTATGCTAATTATGAGGGGCAACATAAATGCTTCTCCCCTGGAGTGAATTGTATGAACAGTTAGAATGAAATGATCTGCTTAAATAATTCTTTTGCAGTAAAAAAGAAAATTGAGTTAGTTTTTATTTGCCTGTAACATATGTATTTAATCCCCTGACAAGCCCTTTCTTCTTTTTAGTGTATTATTAGGAAAAAAAGAAAAAGGGTATGCCTTTGTTTTGAAATAACTATCTGAAGCCTCAGATCATTTGGGGGAGGGAAGATTATAAGCCCCCCCCCCCAAAATTAAGCCATTAATAGAGACAGACCGAGAGCAAAAGCTGTAATGTCCTTTTCCAGCTATGTTCCTTTGTTCAAATGGAAATCTTGAGAAAAATCACACTATATATTACTATGCTACATTGTCAGGAGTGTCCGCAAGGTGTGGTCAAAAAAGTCACAATGGTGGCCACAGTGGTCCAAATCAAAGTTTCACCTGTTTTTTCTGTGTTGCACATATAACACATCTAAGAGGATAACATATAAGTTAAGTATCATATATAAAATTTGCTGGACTGGGTTGAAATGTATTTTTTTTAAATTCTATTACGTTTCCCCAAAACAATTTAGAATAAAGGATACATACAAAATAAAAAGTTCCTAAATGACAGGGGGGGGAAAAGACTCAGTGAATCCTATTCTCTTAGGGAGCAAAAGGAAATAGCAAAGGAAATTGCCAAGGGTACCAATGATAGCTTCATACCCACTCGAGGTTTAGTTGAGGGAAAGATTTTCATCAAAAACATTAAGCAGCAAAAAAGGAAAAAAACTCACATCACTGGCTGCTACAGAGTCAGTTGTGATCTCCATCCTTAAGCTGCTATTTCAAATATTTCAATATTTAAAAATGAGGGAAGGGGACCCACGCTCGCAGGATTTTGCTACACCTTTAATATGTGTCGTTTGGGCCTAAATCAATCAAGCTGTGTGGAACCTGAACTGGACGTGATATTTAAAGAGATCCCCAACAGTAAAATCTTGCTTCAACAGATAATCCCTCAATTTAGCTATATTAGCTTACATCAGTATATCATAGAGCAGTGTTGTCCAAACTTGGCCACTTTAAGATGAGTGGACTTCAACTCCCAGAATTCCCCAGCCAGCCATGCTGGCTGGGGAATTCTGGGAGTTGAAGTCCACTCATCTTAAAGTGGCCAAGTTTGGACAACACTGTCATAGAGAGACTCCTCATTTAAGGAATGGCTTTCTGGACATGATCAAGGCCCACCTTGGTCCACCAATGAGTTTCAACACAGCCAGCCAGAGACTTCAAGGAAAACTCACCTAAAAGACATGGACAATGGCTACCCTTAGGATTCAGAAACATATTGAACATGGAGGTTCTACTTCTCTATCATGGTAATAACCATTGGCTTATCAATAATGCCATTATCTTGCCTGTTCTTCCAAAAGTCCTAGTGAACTCCATACATGATTGTATTTTGAAGGAAATACTTTTTTACATTAAAATGTTGGCTCTGGAGTCTATAAAAAAAGATGTTTGAAGGCTCCATGAAGCCTTCAAAATCACTACCCTTATCTTATTATCAGGTAAGATGGGCCACTCCAGTAGCACCCTTGCCATTTTTGAGGGGGTCTTTTCTTAGGGGTTTTTTAAAAAGGAGGAGGAGGAGGAGGAGAAGAGAATGCAAACTAATTCAGCCCAGTATATGCAGATAGTACAATTGTAATGTAACCTGATGATTTCATTCTTCTTTCTCCCTTTCTTATTTGTTTGGTTTTTGAGCACCTTGGAATTAGAATTGCATAGGCACTGATCTTATCGTTAAATATAATCTGTCAGACTAGAGTCTTAAAACAAGTTTATACACTGTGGTTTGTTACCAGCTCAGGTTAGTGTTAGAACAGATGGATACCTAACACTGACTGTAATTTGTAAAAATGGGCTCCAGCTCACCAATCAGCCTCTTAGGCCTCAAGGTTTTTCATACTGCAAGACTTTAAAACAATTATGCCTTAAAATCATAAGTCCTCTTCAGTTAATTAGAAGAGAGATTGACAGGAATATGTTTTCATAGCAGCCTTCTTTATATCCTCCTGCTCTGTTAATGGGGACAGACAGAGGGAGCGTGTAACTGGATTCTGCTTAGGATGGCTACAAAGCCTCAGGCACAGGATTGCCCATCTTGTGGACTGTTCCAGCTGCAATCAATTGAGCAGGGTTACACTGACCATATGAACTGCCTTGTCAACATGGGGAGGGAAGGAGGAAGGTCAGGGCTGGTCCAAATGCTCACAGGTTTTCTTTGTGATAGAAGGCTACAGTTTGCTCTGAAACGGAAAAAAAATGGGCTATGTCCAAGTGATAAGAAAGCCAGTTTGGTCTAGTGGTTAAGGCATCAGGCTAGAAACCAGGAGATCATTCATTCTAATCCCAATTTGGGCCCAAAGCCAGCTGGATGACCTTGGGCCAGTCACTCTCTCTCTGTGCGAAACAAGCACCACAAATCTCTTTGGGTTAGTCAGAAGTAAAGTTTTATTGGAAGCATTTGCAAAGGCTGGTGGGCTTCATTGCAAATAAGAAGCCACACCCACATACACACTCCTGCCTAATTATATACATTCCCGATCGCAAGTCCCTCCCCTTTTCCCCATTGGCTAAGGTACTCAGGGTGTACAGTCTTTCCGGCCGCTCTATGATTTCTTCCTGGTCCCTCCCACCTCATCCATTGCAAGTCTATGGTAATTTGCTCAAGGTTTCAGCTAATTGCATTATACTGATAAAGACTGCCCAGGTTAAATTAGTTTTTATTTACATTGTCCCACACAAGGAGACAACTTCCTCTCCATCTGCCACTATTTGATAACCATAACACTTAACACTACTTCCTTATCTCTCACACAGCTGCACTCTTAGTATGCTCAAGCTACTATTTGTCAATAATAACATATTTTATCCATTTCTCACAGGCATCAGGCTAGAAACCAGGAGATCATTCATTCTAGTCCCAATTTAGGCCCAAAGCCAGCTGGATGACCTTGGGCCAGTCACTCTCTCTCAGCTCTAGGAAGGAGGCAAGGGCAAACCACTTCTGAAAAACCTTGCCAAGAAAACTGCAGGGACTTGTCCAGGTAGTCACCAGTAGTCAACACTGAGTCAAAGACACAAAGACAGACAGACAGACAGACAGAATGTCCAAGTGATAGAGAATGATGGAGAGAAAGGATTACTTATGTCTGTAGTGTAACTGTTTAATAGAGCTTTAATTTTGTTAATGCTGATCATTGGCTGTCTTATCCCAGGTTAATATTTTAAATTAGACTTTGATCTACCTTTATAAGCGTGTGTAGAAGGAAATACCACTGACTCTTGTTTCCTATCTTGCAAGCAGAGAGGTTGGGAAACAGCATTAAGACCATTTAATACTGTAACTCTGCAGGAATATTCTGTCTACATTAGGCCAAAGAAGGTGTGTGAAGCAGAGAAAGAAAGACTAGCAGCAACAAAACAGAAATAAAATCAGGAACCCAGGAATAGTCCAATTGTTGAATGTGGCTCTTCAAAAAATAAACATGGGAACACCTGAGCTTGAAGATTAAGAAGGCTAGGTTAAAGATTTTGGTCAGCTGTACAGTTTTTCATGTACTAAACAACTGTGTGCTACACTGAGCTCAATCATGTCTTGAACTGCGAAGGATAGTGGCAAGCATTTGCCAGAAATTTAAATTATTCTTGAAGAACCGGTTTCATTTCAAATATTCTGAGTTATATCTTTCTACTACATTGTTACAGGCTCAATCTACATAGTTTAAATGAATAATGCATAGATCTTTGTAGCCATCCATCTGTTGCACTGCTATCAAGATAAATCGTACTATTTTGACCAGGCTATTCACTATTTTTAATGGGTATATAATATCAAGCTGGTGTCTGCATGAAAATTGCTCTGAATTTTGTCTTCCTGAATCATCGGGAATGAGGCTATTTTTCTCCTACCAAGAAAATAGGTAGCAGAGTTAATCAACTCTCTGCCTTGAGGTGCTTGACAATTAGGTGGCCTTACAAATCCAAGAAATAAACTCTAAATGGTATGTGTTACATACATGTTCAGTCCTAATCTATTGTTCATCTCACTAGTCATCCAGTTCTGCTAATACGGAATTCGGAAGATTCCAAAAGTCATGTGGTTGAAAACCAGCGATTCCCTGCTGGGACACTGCAAATTGCAGAAAAATCTAAAGCTAACATCTACCAGCCAGACTGTCCCTAGTGAATTGTGGCAGCCCAGATCTGGTAGCATAACCCCCAATACAGTATTGTGATTCTTTCTAGGCCAGTGTTGTCCAAACTTGGCCACTTTAAGATGAGTGGACTTCAACTCCCAGAATTCCCCAGGCTGGCTGGGGAATTCTGGGAGTTGAAGTCCATTCATCTTAAAGTGGCCAAGTTTGGACAACACTGTTCTAGGCTGTTTCTCATCTATTGCTCAGTTGTTTTTTAAATTTTTTTTTAAAGATCAACTCTGTAATCTTGTACATGGAAATCACTGTGCTATATCTACATTTCTCAAGGATATCTTTCTGTCTTTCTGTCTTGCAGGATTTAGGACTTTCTTCCTCCACCAGATATGCTAGTAAACTACTGCAATTGGATGAAATCTAGGATGAAGCACTTTAAAGCTGCCATCATTTTCAGCCGAAAAGCTTCAAATAACTGCTTTAAGACCATTAAAGATATCTGAAAATCAACAAGTTTTTCTGGTACTTAACTTTGACTAGGTTAATTTTGCTCAGTTGTTAATGTGAGCTGTTATTGTGTTATTTGTTTTCAGATTATTTTTATCTTCCACTGTTAATCTGCTCATCACTTTTTCAGTATTATTTTTACAAAAAAGCAGCGTACGTTTTGCAAAAAAAAAAGAAAGAAAGAAAGTGACATTTCAGAGGGAATTGCCACCCAAAATTCATTGATACAAGCTTTGTACTGTAGATGTTCCTAGCTGTGACACACTGAGATGCTTTGAATAAGAACAATATGCAGAAGAAGCATGCTTAGGTCTTGTTGAGAAGACTTACAAAAGTAACTTGGGTTGGGTGATTTCAAACTGTCCTAATACTAAACCCAAATATTTCCCTTACTTCCTTCCTGTTCTCAAACACTGGTCACATCTTGATTTAGAGACTTTACTCTCAGCTATATTTAAGGAGCTGAAGGGTTAGAGAAGGAGGAATCTCTACCTTTAAGACTAGAGAATGATGTTTATCATCACTGATTGAGATTGGGACACTAAGTTGTTTTCTAATCATTGCCTCACAAAAGTGACTGGGAAATCCGAACTGGAGCTTCTGGCATTTTTGAATTTCAGCCAGAGCAGAACATTGGGGAATGTAGCAACTTCAGTTTTTCTTCAGTATTGTTTCCTGATCAAGACTCCACGGTACCCTACAAATTGTTTGAAGTCCTCAATGGAGAGAATTAATACCAGGGAAGTATTATTCAGTCTTCCTAATACATTAATGCTAATATCTAGCGGCGGGGGGTGGGGGCAGAATAGGCATTTGGGAGTGATCAGATCTGAGCTAAATTCACTCCAGCCAAGTCTGAGGACAAGATGGCAACCTCTTTCTTTCCAGCTGTGGAAGCTGATAGGATTCAACACTTGAATTTTATTTCAGCATGTACAGCTAGGACAGAGTAATCCTTCATAGATAAGAGAAGTATACCAACTTAGAGTGCATGGAGAAAGCTCTTCAGCATGGATAGCTGTCCTTGGCTATCATATCACTCCCTGCTCCTCTGCAGCTGCCTTACTCTGCTGAATCCTAGAATTGGCCCTACCACTATTTTTTGCAATCCTCAGATCAAACCCCACTTGGTCAGTATCTTGAGATGAATTTTTTTCTGAGTTAGCACAGAGCCACAGGTATAAGCTTTTTGCAAAGAGGTTCTGCACAAAAATATTTGATGGGATCAGATCAAGTCCTGCTCTTTCAGCTGCATCTTCCCTTTTGCACTATGGAGATTAAAAAACAGAACGGTGGTTTCCATTCAACATTTTTTTTAGGAATACCAAGAAGCAGAATGGCAATGCATAGCTTAACTAAGGATTGACCTACTGAGATTGAGCCTTCAGTTCAGGCCTATCTGTACTCCTTCTCAGTCTCCCTAGATTGGGGGTGAGCAAATGTTCTATTGCAAAGCTCCACATTTTCTGATCTGATCACTGTATCTCATCTTATCATCTTATCTTATATCTTATCCTTTTATAAGATTCATATAGCTTTCCAACAAGCAAAATTACACTGTACAGCAATAAAAACAGAATTACAATATACACAATTTAAATAACCAAAAATCACAACCACCAATCGTAGAGTCAGAGTACACCAACATATGGGGCCCCTCACAACAGGTCAAGTTCATCTAATAGTAAAAATTTATCTTATCACAGTTATTTTGCCTGGTCTTAATTTTTTGGTGGCCAAAGAGTTAGAGGGCAGAGAAGTGATATAATGACATCATTAAAGTGGGAAAAGTATTTGAGATCTGATCCCACCCACCCCCACCCCCACCCCCATTGTTAAGGCTGCATTAAACCTATAGGAGGCTTAACACATTTTTTCTTCCTCTTTTCTAGTTGAAAACCATGAGAATTGCACCCTGTTATTCAACAGTGTACCACCTAATTTCATTGGTCAATCTTAAAGAACTTTAAGCTGCACAAAAGGGCTTTGTGGTCACATGCAAACTACACATTATCCATCTCTGACTAAATGCAGGATGGGATCCTGAAACCCTCTAATGGTCGCTGAATTGCATCTCTCATTATCCTTCAGTCTTGGCTACACAAGTATTAGGAGTTGTCTTCAAATCCTCCCCCACCCCCCAGATTACAAGAGTTTCTCTCCTTTTTAATTTTTCTTAGTTCTTGCAGAGGGGAAAAGAAGGAAACTTCCATTTTTCTTGGTGGCAGAGTACAAGGGAAGGGAGATTATATTGCTGCCTCTACAGTGAATAAAAATGACAATTATTTTCAGTAGAATTGGTGCAGTTATATTTGATGAAAGCAACCACTTTGCAAAACTCTGAGATGACATGAATGGCAAAAGAATTGCTGAGCACCAGGTTGTGACCCACACAAGGGAAAAAAGAGCAGCCGAGCAAGGAAAAAACCTTAGTTTGTGTGTGGGAAAACAGCTATTTGGTTTTCTAGATTTATACAGTGGTACCTCGGTTCACGAACTTAATTTGTTCCGTGACTCTGGTCGCGAACCGAATTGGTCGTGAACCGAATCAAATTTTCCCATAAGGTTCAATGTAAATACGGTCAATCCGTTCTGACCCCTCCGAATTTGGTCGCCAACCGATTTTTGATCACGTCCCGAATCAAATTTCCCCATAAGATTCAATGTAATTACGGTTAATCTGTTCTGAACCATATGTTTGTTTGTTTTTAAACCGCAAAAATATGACACAAAGTACAGCACGAAGAGAGAGAAAGCTAACCATGCTCGAGGTGACTTCTGGCGTGGAGGACAGGAAGGCGGGTGGGGAGGTGGATATTGCTTGGAGGGAGAGTCCCCCTCCCTACAGGAAGCCGCGACCACGTGTCACGGCAGGGAAAATGGCCGCGGATTCTGTTCGTAACCCGATCCGGCGTTCGCAAATGGAGGCAAAATTTTGCGAACGGAGCTGTTCGTGAACCAAATTGTTCGTGAACAGAAGCATTCGTGAACCGAGGTACCACTGTACCAGGAAAAAAGGTGCTTCTGTGCATCTTTCCAAAGTTAGACACACTTCATGAAAAATCAACACAATGCCAAGATTCCAACACACTAATTATTTGAAGGGAGGCTAGGTAATGATAGATCCCCATGTCAATCAAGGTATATGTCTAATATAAGACATCTTTGTGGGAAATTGCTATCAGGAAGTAGGTGGGTTTAGGACGCCGTTCCTGCAATCTACTGTATAAGTAGAGAATGCACCCATTCCACCAGCCCAGTCACCGTGCATGTCCAATTCCTTTAGGTCAAGCCTTCTGATTAGCTTTCAAACTAAAATATATGTGGAGTCCTTGGTGCTCTCTGAGCTCAGTTGTTTGCTTGCAGATGTCTCATTACTCAACTAGGTAACATCATCAGCGTGAGTGAGTGTGGGATTTGTTCCCTGTTTATCTGCCACAGTAGCTTGCCCTGCCAGTTTTGGTAGCAGTGTGAGTTTCGCCTTGATTAGGGTATTGTTTTCTGCTTGTTTGTTTGTCTGGTGTTAATCCCTGCTTAACTGGGTGTTGGCTGCTGGAGAGGATGTGTTCTGGTCTTTTTGTTTCCTTCTTAGCTTTTTTATTTTTTGAATGGTATGTAAATATGGTTTATTTCTATGTGTCTATTGATGTCTGATTTGTCTGAATGCCAAGCTTCCAGGAATTCCCTAGTGTTTTTGGCTTTAGCTTGGCCTAGGATGCTCAGTTTCCCAGCTGAAACTATGCTTGAATCTGTCCATGTGTTGTGAGATTAGGAAGTTTTCATTGTGTCTTCTGGCTGTTAGTTGGTGTTCATGGATGTGCTCTGCTAGTCTTCTGCCTGTCTGTCCTACACAGTGGCTGGTACAGTCCTTACACTGTATGTTGTAGATGACCCCTGTTTTATCTTCTTGGGCTATTGGGTCTTTTGGTTTACTTAAGATGTTTTGGAGAGCTTTAGTTGGTTTGTATGCTACAGTAATGCTGTGTGATTGTAAGTCTGTTGGTTGTTTCTGAGATGTTTCTGATATATGGCAGTGTTATCCTTTTCATAGCTTGTGTTGGTTCTGCTGCAGTGGGTTGGGTGGTCAGGCACTTTCTGATAAAGTTGTGGGGGTTTCCATTTTGTTGGAAGATGTATAGGCAGTCTGTTTCCTTTTTATGGTGTTCTGGGTTACTGCAGTGCGTTTGTACTCAGCTGAGTAATGTTCTTACACAGCTCCTCTTGTGGGAGGCTGGGTTGTTATTTTGGTAATGGAGCACTTGGTTAGTGTGGGTTGTTTTTCGATAGACTTTCTACTTTGCTGCCATTTTCTCTGCTGATGAGGATATCCAGGAAGGGTAATGTGTTGTTTTCTTCTTCCCTTGTGAATTTTATTCCCTTGAAGAAGTTGTTGTTTGTTTCATGTGTCTTCTCTAGTTGTTCCTTTTTTGTTATGATGGTGTCATCTACATACCAGATCCATACTTTCAATTGTATGTGTGGGAATGCTTCAGTTTCTAGACACTGCATTATGGTCTCTGCTATGAGTCCTAAGAGTGGTGATCCCATGGGTGTTCCTCTGATTTATTGGTATATTTGTCCATCAAACTGAAAGTAGGAAATGAGGCAGAGGTTGATGAGGTCCATGATTCTGAGTATTTCTGTCTTAGTGTTGTGGAATCAAAACGCGGGACACAAAGGCAAAATAATCAAGGCTTCACTGCAGTGTTTATTAGGCAGTACATACTGGAGGGGGACCCCACCAAAGGTTAGTGGGAGACGCTCTCCTGTAGGCAAAATGGATGCCCTGACATTTATACAGTTCTACAAAAAAGGGGAAGGGAAAAGAGCACATATGTACTGTATATATATTCATATGATGATGCAGGCATATTTTAATGAGCAATACTTCTCAAGTTACTTTCTGTCCCTGTTCTTGGCCGCTATCTACAAGGACAGAACAACTGCTATCTATAAGGAAAGCAATAGTGTCAGAGGGGAAGAAACAAATTGTTCAAGGTGCCAACTGCCAGGACAAAGACTTCCTCTCTTACGTTGCTATGGGGATGTTTGTGATAAGGGGTTTACAATCAGCCTGGTTCACGTCAGCTTCAAGGGTGCTGCACATTCCTTTATGTTTCAATTTTATTAAGGCGATCCCATTCATCTGAGGCCTCTAAAAACTTGCTTCTTTTACCCAAAGATTCACCCAAAGATATATTTTCCTCATTTTCCTCACAGTGGAAATCAGTGTATCAAGTATCAGTGAATACTTGATACAGGAACTCCATTATTCATCTAAGTATAGTCTCACTGGAGTTGAACTTGATTCTGGGAGACTGAGAGATATGTCCAAAGTGGACTGCCATTGTCTTTTTGCAGGGAGGTTTTTGCTTTGTTTTTCCTTCCTTGTCTAAATCACAGCCCTGAGGTTTCTTCGAGGCCTCCCATCTATCTATTAACCAGGTCTGATTCTGCTTAGTTTTTCAAGATCAGTTAAGGTCAGCAGTGTGCTACCAGTCATTTAATTATGAGTGACCTACTTGCTTGCCTGGCTTCTAATCCTTGTTGGTCCTTTTTATTTGGCATTTTAGTGTGAATTTGTCTTGGGAGCACTGAATCTACTCCACCCTTCTGCATGGTCATCTACTGTGGGTCACCAGCCAAACCAAATGCAAGCTACAACCTTGTTTGGTTAAATACTGTATGCTCAATGCACATGCACGCCTTAGTTTTTGCAGCCCTAGGTGGTCAGGAAAGAAAAGCCAGGAGGTTTATTGAATTCCAAATGATAGGCTGTGCTCAGTTGGGTAGATCCCAAGTCTGATTAGTCTAACAGAAGTTCCTAATGGATTATAACATTTGGCAAACTCCTCCTATACATTCTGGGTGATGAAGGGACCAAATACAGTAGTTGAAAAATCATCTGCTACCACATATCATTATTTGGAACCTAAACTCATCTTTACAGACACTTTTCTCGTGTCTGAGTCATGTGCCAGATTAAAGCTCTTTTCTGTAAAAATAAAAATCTCTAATTTATTGGATCTTTGATGCTATTTCTTTTTCTGGATTTATATACTTTATTGTTCAGCAATTTGTGTGTATGTGTCTGTGTGTCCACACAGACATATACATACACATAAAAGTGTAGTTTGCCCTAAGTCTTACAACAAGTTGCCCTGGGAACCTGGTTGCACAGCATAGATAAGTATCTCTTGCCACGTTTGATAGACATGTACATGTATGATGCCTGGCACAGAGATGACAACAAGGGTTAGTCCTAACAGGCACTTGTTGAGGCCCAACGTTTGCCACAGGCAGCCCTGGATTAACTATTAAGCAAAATAAGCACATGCTTAGGGCACCAAGGGAAGGGGGGCACCATAGAGCCCCCCCTAGTTATCACACCCTTAACTCTTTCACTGCCACACTCAACGTCTAGTCAATCTTTTTGTAATTGTCCTTATCTGCCATGTTTGACTTGAATCTACATTGTGAAAAAAATTCTTTGTCATGGTGAGTGACTAAAGTTTGAAAGTTTGCTTTGAAGGTGACATCAGATACCACATTTATTTCCATCTCATGGTTTCGCTTCCATCAAGGGGCACCACTGTTGGTGTGATGGAATGGAATTATGAAGGCCAGGTTCAGGGAGATAAGCATTTTCTTAGCTCACCGATGGAGCATGGGAACTACAAGAGGACGAGACTGGAACCTCCCTGAGGAATTCACACTGTTGTGGCTGGCTGACTTGGGAGATGGGGTTTCAGTCTGGGAAGATTCTTGCTAGAGGTTGTAGCTAATAAACATAGCTGAACTGATTTTGCATGGAGATGGCTTAGGATAAAGGTTTGTTCCACAAGCTAACATTTTCAGAGATGGCTTCCAGAGTTTAATAGAAGAGGAAGGTGAAACAGTGAGCGTAAGATTTCTCACCACCACTATCACTAGTTTATTCGCCAGGCATTCAGCATAACAAGCAAGGGAAGGGTGATTGATTGCCTGTTAACTATAGGGCAGTTCCATTGTGACCCAGGAACACATGACTAAGATGAAGGTCTTCCTTCAGCATAGTTAGACTGAGTTACTGTAAGGCTATCCAACCAGGGAGGATCAAGTACATTTGCATTCTCTTCCCATCTATGCCATTTGAATCTGGATGAGCTATTTCTGGCATTCTGTTAGACAAACCTACCAGCCCATACAGCCCACCCCCAGTTAAACTCTTGAATATTTGGGGGAATGCAAAAGCTAGTGAACAGCTGCGTTCCAATCCCCATGACTCTACAAAGTACAAATCAGTTTGCTTTGTTTTGGGATTTCCAAAAGCTGAATTCTTCAAGCATCCTAGCTCCCCTGAAGTAGAGCAACCAAAGGAGATGCTCATTTAGCTGAGGAAGAAATTTTAGAAGCACGATTTTTCGTCTTTGCATGGTAGGCTCTAGTGGGCCATAACATCCTTCTGCACAATGAACAGGGAAAGGATGCATGAATCTACTGGCTTCACGTTCTCCATTCAGATTTTTTAAAAAGTTCTTTCTGAGCTTTTATTTTTAAAAAGTTAGTAATTGGGCAAGAGTTTATAAAAAATAAATCGAGGGAAATTCTCAACAAGTTCAGCGAGTACAACTGTTTCCAGCATGGAAATGAATGTGCTCACCCTGTAGCTGTTAAAGATGAGGAGACATGTGATAAATAAACAAAGCACAACCCTGCCTGAATACACAGGAACTTCCACCCAAACTGTTATGGCCTATATATTCAAAAGCCAGCTGCCTGGAGAAATGACTCTAAGTATTATTGCAAAGAAGGCTCCCGCTAACTGCCCCCTGCCCCAACTGTGACCTTGGCCAGAAACGATGGCTTCAGGAAATAGGTGAGAGTGCTAGTTATGTTTACTGAAGGTTGATTCATATTCACTTCTACAATCAACTGTTTTCTGCATTCGAGCTAGGAATGGTAATTGATGTTTAATCCGTGCTTACAAGACCAATACAATGGTTTGGTTTTACTCTGCTGGACTTTGGGAGAATAGGCCTCTTTAAGAGGAAGGGTGGTGTAAAAATAAAATTAGAGTGTTATAATTCTGGCTTCAGACTTCCTTGGAGTCCTTAGAATGTCTTGAAATCCTAGGGTTTCTGGAAAGGAGAAAATGAACTTGAAATAAAATTAATGAGAGAGTCCTGTCTCCACCACCAGTGCTGTTTACTTAAAACTCCTTGAGGTCCTCTTTCATGTTGTATTTCCCATTTGGTAAGAACTGCATCTGTCACAGGATAGCAGATGGAAGTTAACCATTTTCCTTATGTAGGCAATTAATCATTATGTTTGCAATTTAACAAGGGGAGGAAAAGGGTATGTGAGAGGCCCATAATGCATCTGTTGTCAACTTAAAACTAATTGTGGGAATAGATCCTATTCAAATGAGCAGTGGTCACTCAACCTTGTCTTGATAACTTTTTTAAGCAGAAGTATTCAATTGATTGAGTATCCATGATATAAAAAGCTATAGTATTTAACAACATGCTCTTTTCACTGGGGCCATAACGGTGCAGGACAAATCTTAACAGAACACGTCTACTGTTGTTGGTGAGGAGATTCAAACCTAGAAGTACCATCTCACCCTCAGCTTCACAGAATTCATGTAACAGGACAGAAGAAAGAGAAGTGGAGTTTTTACCAATTTGTTTCTTTTGTTTTCAGAAGGTTAGTGGAAATAAGCTTCTAGTTTGACAGGTTTGGTGATATATGTAAGGAATGGGAGGGCTATGGATTCTGTGAATCCTTTTTACATCATGATGGACTGTTTATGTTTACAAAGCACAGGACCAAAGTTCCTTTCAAGCTCATTTGTGTTGGACCTTCAACCACTTCCAGAGGTGTGTGTTGCTTGGATCCAAAGTGGGTAAGATTACTCTGGATCCAGTGGTGGCACCTGCTCTGCACCCATTGGCTCCTCCTTAAAGAAGACATGCTGTTTCCAGGACGTACACGGTAGCTGTACAGATTCAGGAAAATACCCAGTTCAGCTGCTAGGGAGTCAGCAATAGGACACTGACATAAGGTCCCACCCTGTACAGCCTCTTAATTCAAATGTATATTTTCCTGAGCCCATGGAGCAGCAGACAGATACAGAGAAGATATCCATGCCAGATCTAAAGCAACCTTGTTTCTTTGAATTTCTACTTGCAGGTTATGCCTGTTGTTTGCCCATGGGGATAAGATAACAATCACTACTTAGAATCATATGTACACAAAACACCCATAACACCAAGCTAAATTCAGGGTTCTTGTATTGCAAGGTGTGTCACATTGCAATCTCTCTTGTGGTTTCTTACATTCTGACTTCTCATGAATTGCACTTAGCCATTGTTTGGTAATAAACACAGTTGTTTCTGCCTCTTGGTGCAGCAGTTAAGGAGCAGAGATGTAAGGACTGCTCCAAACAATCTTTTAACATAGTTGGGTCCCTGCGAGGAAATCACTGTAGGCTCAAAGAGTGCTGGAGGAACAGACTTTAATCTGAAATCTCTAGTATTTCCCAATTAACTGAGCACAGATAGAGTATTCACTCTCTCATTCTCTCTTTCTCTCAAACTGTGACTAATTTTATGGAACACTTCTTGACTTGCATGAATAGAAGGCAAATTACTGATACATATCCTGGGTCAGTTTCTCTTAGCAACCACACAGAGTAAGCATAGGGCTCTTGCCGTTTATCTCTCCAGGGTTGAGCCATTGCTGATTATGGTCCTGACTAAAAAAAAAAAAAAAAATCTGTGCAAATCAAGGAAAACATTTTGACTCACTTTGGGGGCCAATTTGGGATCTTGGTTAAGGATAGGAAGGGCAGTATTTAAACTCCCAAAGGTCTTATGTTTACGTTTTATTTTCACATTTTAAAGCAAAAAGTTGTGCTGCTGAAATCTAACATTTTGCTGCCAAATGTTGGCTACACAATCTTAGAGTGCTTGTGGAGTATAAATAGGCTTCTGCATGTAGCAAATAGGCCATTGGTCACCCGATCCCGTTCTAACTAGATATTTCTGAGCCAAATATGAAGTCTAGTATTGACCCACATGACCTAGATATCTAAAAGATTGCCTTTCCCAGTACCAGCCAACCCATATTCTTGGATTTTAGGAGAAAGGAGTCATCCCATTGTCCCACAATTAGTGGAAGGAACTCTGTGAGGAACTTAGAGATAAAGTGTCAGTTTTACAGGGTTAGTTCCTGAAGGTATCATTGGGGAGTTTTTAAACACTCCCTTGGTTATTAAATTAAGAAGTGCTATTTAACGTCTCTCTGAAGATGTTGCACCAAGATTTGGTATTAGGAATATGGAGATGATATCCAACTCTATTTCTTCCTGTCACTGGAATCAGGTGGGCCACTGGAATTGGTAGACCTGCATCACCCATAAGTTTGCTCCATAGAGAGGCTCGCCCATGAAGAGATCACAAAATAGTGATCTCTGCTGGGGTTGAGAGCTCTGGAGGTTGGGGAAGATTGTCTTGCCTAAACTGTGGTTTGGCACCTTCAAATGGACAGTGAGTTCACCCACTTCCTCTCTTAACTACTTTAGGAAAATACTTATCATCAACCTTTTGGATGTTAAGAACCTTCTATAGGGCAAGTTTCATCATACCAGGAGAGCTTCCTTTTATCCTAGATGAAAAAAATGTTATGTAAGTTTAAAGATTAAGTAGAAAAAAATTAAGTTTTGGGAAACAGCAAAGGAGCATCTAGAATGTTGATTTTGGAAAGTGAAGAGGCCAGATTTTGTTGAAAGAATATTTCCTCTGGGTTGATTAAAATTTTATAAAAGTATATATGAAGATTTTGAAATTAACTACAAGAAATCCTCCTATGGGAAAGTTTTGCTGAGTGGAGGATAAACATATGATAAGAAGGGACTTTGAAGGTTGGCTAGAGGGGACCAGAGAGAACTAAAGATTACAATTAAAGGAGAAGAGACCTATTAATACAACGGAGCAATATTATCTGACTATAGAAACAATTAAAGCTGTCTGGGAACAATGAACTCAGAAATTTCTTTTAAGATTGTCTGCCAATATAGAAATGGATATAACAGAGCTTACAGAAAAGGAACAGACTTTACAGGACAAAATAGAGACTGAGGCTGATTTGAATGTGGATGTGAAAATAGATTTTTAAAAAAATGCCAGGCTACAAGAGTGATATGGAAGAAGATGATGTGGGTTTGAAAACAGATTTAAAAATGATAGACTATAAGAGTGACATGGAAAAAGATGCCATGGTAGATTTACAAATGAAACTGGCTGATGTTTTAATAACTAAAGGGGACATACAAATAATAAATCAGAAGAGTGACTTGCATAGCTTTTTTATTTTGGACTTACAAAAGGAACCTGTTAAACTACTGAAGCGGTTCCTGAGAAGAGACAATGAGAAAAAGATAAGAAATCAACTTGCAGGCCACTATTTGTCTGGATTAAAGACCAAGCTTTTTAAAAATAAAAGGACTACAAAGTGAACTTATTTGATCAGGGTTAAATTATATAGATTGTAGTTTCTGGTAGCTGTTACTGGAATTTCTTTATGACCAGGACTGAAAGATGATGCTTTTAAAGATTTGTTTATAACTGGGGAGATATTTCTTTTGCTTTATCTCTTAGAGAAAGTGAGAAGTTCAAGCACGAAATGGATTTAGTTCATTAAGGTTAATATTTATATATATTATTTCTGGTAGCGCTTAATGGACTTTTGCTGAATAGAACTGAATAGTGTTTATAATTTGTTTATTGATAAGAGATGAGTTATGGGAAGAAGAGATCTTTTTTTATTTTTGAAATACTAGAGAAGGTGTGAAATTATGGAAGTTGTTTATACTTGGCTGGAGGAGGGGGGAGTCACTTTTATATTCCTTTTCTTCTTTTTTCTTTTCTTTCTTCTCTCTTTTTGCACTTTTCTTTTTCTTTTATTCACTTTTTATATTTCTCTTACTTTGTACTATCTTTGATCTTTGTATTTGTAAACAAATTATTTTTACAAATAAATAATTTCTAACCTATATTATTTTACAAATAAATAATTTATAATCAATAATCTAAAATTATTACAGGGAAAAAACGGGAATCGGTAGACCTGCTTGGGTGCTGCAGCAAGCTAGATTAGTACCAATAAATTGAAGCCAATAAAATATAGGCTTTATCGATTGGTGGCCCCCAAGACCAAGATTTTGCTGTGTATTCTAATCTAGATGGGATTACCCTTCCTCTAAAAATGCAGATACAGAATTTGGGAACATTCCTGCATTCATCTTTGAAATTGGAGGTTCAAATTGTCTAAGCCACACAGAGTGGTTTTCTCTAGCTTTGGCAAATTCTTCTACAACCACTCCTGGACAGAGAGAACTGGTCCAGTAATCCATCTACTGGTAACATCTTGTCCTGATTATAGTACTGTGTCCTGTATGGGACTTCTCTTGAAGATCACATGGAAGCTGCAGGTAGTTCAGAATACACACATCAGATTTGAAGGCAAAGGTGCTTTGGAACACACCGGGCTGGAAATGTAGCACCTGACTCCAAATCTTTAAATCAAACTTGTGTTTTCCTTGGATGGGATGGCAGCTATGGATGGCAGGTGTACAATCGAGAGAAAAAGTACCATCACTTCACCAGCTCACAGATGAGTGCTACGTTCATGCACCATGTGCTCCAAAGGACCTTTTGTCCTCAAAGCTGAAGTGCTACACAGCCCTAGAATAGAATGTGCTGGCCAAATTGTTGTTAGAAACGTTATTTCAAAACCATGGGGCAATATTGCTAAAGCAACAGCACTGGCTTCCAATATGCTTCCAATCTGAATTTAATTTGTTAGTGAAGACAATTAAAGCCCTACATGGTTTGGGAGGTTTGTGTTTGAGGAAACACCACTTTTTATAAAACCTGCCTGAATGTTAATACCTGCCAAGAAGACTCTGCTCTGTGCAGCAGTGACCACAGGGGGGAGCAAGGAGGTCAAAATGATGAAAGCAGCATTGTGATATTGGGATGCAAGCCCCACCCCTTTTCTGCATATGGCGCATGCCCCAGAGAGGTGGAGCTTCTGCCATGACTCAGATTTCATCACCATGATGAAAGTAGCGGGTCCTGAGGATGGGGCTGTTTTTGGGGCGCCACAGATATTTAAGAGAAATGAGCAAGGGCCTTCTTGGTTGTGGTGCTCAGGTTGTGAATTGTTCCTTTCTCCAAGGCCAACATTTAGGCTCTAAGCGAAGAGCTCATTCAAACTCTGGAGCACAGTCTTAGCCAACCTTCAGTTTACATTGCCTCAGGGAGCCTATTGTGTTGACATGGCTGCGTTTTTATTGTTTCTGTGCTATTTCTGTTTTTTGCACTGTTTGTGCTGAGATTCACTGATATAGGGTGGGTTATAAATAATAGGCAGCGACAAGTCATTGAGCAACATCCATATAACTAGACAGCTAGCAAATTGCTTCAAAAATGTAGACTGCGTGCAGATGATGATCATGCCCTGTGCGAGCATAATATTCTTCGAATGACTCAGCTGTGATTTGTAGCCTCAAACGGAATTTTACAGCGTTTGTGAAATCCAGAACAGAAGTGTAATCTCTTTTTTAAAAAAAAAAATCCTACAGACATTTAAATAGACATAATTATTCGTGTATAGCAACCTTGTCTATATCTTCCCTATCTTACTAAAAGTTGTTATGTGAACATCTTGGTTGACCAAAGTCCAGAGGTCAGTCTTTGTTTAGCTGTATTTCCTTTCCTTTGTCTTATTGTATGTCATTGATTGATTGATTTTACTGTTGCATACTCCTTTCCTGCACTTTGCATAACGTTGCCTTCCTAAAAAGAATGGCATGGGGTATGAATATGAAGAAGTCTGGCAAACGTATTATTATTTAGCATATGGCCTCTCATACATGGACATACATTAAATATTAGCATTTAGCCTAAGTTAAAAACGCTTTAAAATATAAATGTTAAAAAGGTATATATTCAAATACCAATGTCTAGGTCATCTAACCATTGAAGCGCAACATCATTTATATAAAAAAAAATCAGATACTGGGCCAGTATATGCCCTCAACCTGCAGCCGGTCATGATGTGATCTATAGTTTGACATGTGGCCCCATAGTCACACTGAGGCGAAGGTGCTATACCCCATTTATGCAATGAACCCTGGCAAATGCCATGTAAGGTGTGAATCCTATTCAAGGTTGTCCATTGCTGGTGAGATAGATCAAAACCTGGCACTTTTTGCATAGAGTCATCTATGTGTCTTCCTGTGTCTGGGCGTTCGACGATCCATTTAAGTTTCCACTGGGATTCAATGTTGAAGTTGTTATATAGATGTTGGGTGAGTACCAATGGAGGCTTCCTAGATTTAAGCCTTCCAAGTGATAAATAAGGAAAGTCAGCACGCACTGGAAGAAGTGGATTGTTCATAATTTTTCTATATTCTCTCACTAGTGCATCTTGCCTTCGTAAAGCTGGCGGTGCTATGTGGCTCAGAACAGGAAGTCAACAAATAGGAGTGGTTTTGATGTATCCAGTTATAATCCTCATGGTGTCATTAAGTCTGGCATCTAACTTGCTAGTATTCTGCTGTGGAGCAGACCAACCCTAGTGCTGATGTCCTAAGGGTGGCAGCTGAAGCTCCCCATTTTGTTCCGCTTAATTTCTGGAGTATATTGCTCCTCGTATTAATTTTTGCAGCCATATTCTCTAGATGTATCTTACTGGAAAGAGTCTGATCCAATGTTACCCCAAGGTATTTTGGATAAGGGTTGTAGGGGAGTAGATTGTTATTTAGGTAAATCTTCAGGGCTTTATTTTCTAGTTTGTTATTAAAGTGGAAACACGTAGTCACCGTTTTACTAATGCTAGGAGTAAGGCAAACTTAAATCATGGGACAATGTCCTGGGAAATCCAAAGACATCATGGGGTACCTTTTATCTAGCCTTTCAAGGTATAAATACACATGACAAGTTAAAGGAAAGTACATTTATTTGGGAATAATGTAGACCTAATTATTTGTGGCTTTAATCAAATAGTTCTTCAAGATTATTTTAATTGCTGCACCTTTGCCAATGCAAGGGAAAAAATAATTCATATTGAAACTGCCAGCAAGAGCTGGGGGATAAGGATGAATGCTCTTCATGCTAAGGCTCTTTGTGCTAGAAATTTGTGAAAAACATCCTTTTTCATCCAAGGAGGAATTATGTGATTAGAGCAGCTTGTGGCATTGCCCATTAGGATGACAGCATTTGTGAATATCATGAGAATGTGGTCTGCAAGGAATTTTTCCTGCCTCAAGAAATCCACTTTAACACAAGTAACAGAATAATTTTCATGGGTTCCTTAGAGAACCCCAGCATTGGATTCTTCAATAAACTAATGTTCTGTCAGGCATACCTAGGAGGCAGGGATCAGCAGTTTTTGCTACCCTTCCCATTACAATTTGTCCCCAAAGTGTCTCTTGCACCAAATAATGGGAGAGAAATATTTTAGACCACCTGAAGCACTGATCTAAGATTTTCCCATAGCTATGGGCATGGTGGAACACTGGGGAACTTGTTAAATTTCAGAAAGGAGAGCTGATCCACTTTATGGTTGCTGGAACATCGATCTAAAAGTTCAATTATTTTGGACTGCTGCCTAAAAGATCTGGCATTCTTTTGTTCCCACTTAAGAAATGTTGATGCTTTTTTGATGATGTGGCTGTGTGTAGAGACTGATGCCAGAATGAACTGATATTCACCCTAACCCTAATTAGTGATCCAATTATAGAAGAGCCACTCCTACCTTTGTTACTTCTATAATACTTTTCCCTATTATGGAGAAATATGGAAATTCTCAAGGAGTTATAGCTTAATCCTAAAGCAGGAATGAGCAATCATCTTTGCTTAGAGGGTGACAAAGATTTCGTGTTCAGGAGGGGGGATGGAATTGTATACACATACCTGCAGCTGTTCATATATGCAATGATACACACATATTCGTTCATTTGCACATTCATCTACCACCTTCACAGCAATCTTCAGCAGGATTGCTGAAAGAATAGAGGAAAGTCTAGGGTTACCAGATATTTGAACAGGCAAAGGAGGACATGGGCAATTGGAAGGGAGGACAAATGGGGGGGAAAGGAGGACACATTAACCGTTTAACTTTCTTGGCATCCGCAACAAAAATTACAGTAAAAAACAATGTACTTAGGCCTACATGTACTGTATATGAATTGACTTTTTCCAGCAACAGAAAGACTGGTTTCTCAATTGCAATATTTTCCCAACAAATCTTTATTTTCAAGAACATATGCTAGTGATAATATAGAATCGACAACAATGCGCTTTTCAAATTTCATCACAGAAACTTATGACAAGTCATGTGATCTACAGACTATAGTGAACATAGAATTGAAGGGGCTGGATTGAAGCCAATTGTTGGAATCAGGAAATAAATAATATAAATTCAGGCTGTCAACAGACGAGGGAAAGAAAGAAGCAGACAATTTACAAGTTCACAAATCACGAAAGTTTGAACTACTACTATTGTGGAAACAGTCCAAAATAATAATAAAAAAGGTACTAAAAAGGCCAGAAAATATTTGATTTTAAGGCTATGCCTGCCAGACAGAGGAGATGAGGACAAAAGGGAGGTTATGTCTTCCTTTCGCTGGACTTCTGGTAATCCTAGGAAACTTTAGTTTCCCCATCTTCCAGCAGATCTGCCACAAATTACTGTTTTTTCTACTACTAATGGCATCTGGAATCCAGATATTGAGTTTCCTCACTGAAAGGAAACAACAAGGCTTCCATCTTCATCCTAGTAATCCACTGCAGCTTGTTGGTTTCTCCACACATCAGCTTGCTTACTAGAAAAGTGGAAGTTTCACTGTACTTTTTGTGATCAAGGATCACACTTGTAAACTTCAATAGGCAGCTTTGTCTTCTCATCCCCCATAGTACTCTCAACTTACAGAGGCAACTGTTTTCTGTTTGGTTTGCCACTAAGGAATTTTAGTAAAACACAATTGGATGAAAATTTAGTTTAATATATTTGGCCACTTTGAAATTTCTTTTAAGGGTGTAAACCTCTGCTGTATGAAAATTAATTGGGCTTACTTCTAAAAGAAGTGCATAGGATTGTACTAGAAGTTTTCATGGTCACATTAATCATAACTGAAATTACCTTCCATGGATTGAGGAGACAATTAAGAGCTGTGGACTCAGTTTGGATTCAATCCAAAATGACTCTTTACCAATGGAACCCAGCAGAGATATGGGATTTTAGGAAATATTTGCAAACCTCCATTCAGAAAGATGCATTATTCCCTAGTTATTTTCTTATTTCTTGCGCAATTCACTGAACGATGCACAGAGCACTGTAACTTAATCTACTGTAGAATGTTAGTGGAGGTTTAAATGTGTTTTTCATAAGGCCCCATGGTTATGTGTGCAAAATTAGCTTTACTGCTTTACACTAGCTGTGAGATTAATTGTAAATTGGGTCTTTGCCTTGTGTCCTAGCTCAAAACAAAGAAAGCAATAATTATAAAGGAAAATAAGCTAAAGTTGCCTCTAGATTCAGCAGCTGCAAGGAAGCAACTCTGAATCCCCAAGAAAGGTATTTGGTGGCAGTGCAGGATCCCATTACAGGTTATTTTCCTGTTTACAAATCACAATGCTTTTATTACACTTGTTAGCATTACAAACTCTTGCAGTTTCAGTCCTTGTCAGATTCTAGGGCTGAGCCGTAATCCAACATAATAGGCCTCTTAGTCCATTTTACAGAAAGATGGGGCTCGCTTTGGGAAAGAATGTTAAGTGCCTTTACTTAAATTGCAATGAGTTTTTTCAGAAAAAGGAGGCTTTAAAGTGCCTTCTTGATTAGGGAGCTGTCGGGAGTGACTCATAGTTAATTAGGATGTTTTTAGGATGAAGTCGATGGCTTCTCTATGCACCCACCTGCCCTCACTTTCACATTCGAGCTGTTTGCATCCTTATACTGTGAAAGATAAGGGGGTAGTTGGATTTGAGAATGAAATAAACCCTAGCGAAATAAACAGCAGAAATTTCAAAAGAAAAAAACAGCAAACCTATTGCGGACTTGCTGTTTTGGCTGTTGCACTCCTCTTGTTGCTATTTTCACGACAGGCAGGATCGGTTTGTTTATTTGTTAGATTCACGTGCCACCTTTCTTCCACGGGCTCAGGTAGGATACACAGACCAATTAACTGGGGGAAAAAAATATAATTACTAGGTCTGATGATTGTCAGATGTATGCTCCAGCATCAGAAACAATATGTGTGAATGCCTGGTGTGGGTCTTCCGGGCTGTGTGGCCGTGTTCTGGAAGTTTTGTTTCCTAACGTTTCGCCAGCATCTGTGACCGGCATCTTCAGAGGCCACAGAGAGAACCGTTCCTGGCTGTGCTCCTGCACTCTGAAGATGCCGGTCACAGATGCTGGCGAAACGTTAGGAAACAAAACTTCCAGAACACGGCCACACAGCCCGTATTCCGGCCATGAAAGCCTTCGACAATACAATATGGGTGAATACTATTTGCTGAGGAGGAGTAATAAGAGGCAACCTTGATCTTGCTTTTGCGATTTCCTGATGCATCTTGTTGACTGAACTGCCATATTCCAGTTTCTTAAATCTAGAGAGGGTGTTTTTCACATTATATGCACCACTTAATTAGGTAACGTTCAAGTCATCTGACAACCCTACATGGCAAATAGGGCAGGGGAGTAGATGGCTCTTCTGCTCACCCCTTTGAATGACAACAGTTTGGAAAGATGGAAAAGATTCTGGGTCCACACAAAAGGATGAGCAGGAGCAAGCAAGGAGCTATCTCCCCTACTGCTCCACCCTATTTGCCACGTGGGATTATCATGTGTCTTGAAAGAACAGGCTTTCTCAGACTCTAACTTTGCTATTTATTACTGTATCTCTTTGGGGCCTAGAAAGGCACTTTTGAAAAAAAAGATACAAGGTGAAATGAGCAAAAGATGTTCTGTCTAACTGAACGTGAAAAACGCTCTGCTCCCACATTCCCTTGGTTCTTAGCCAATGAAAAAGGCATCGACTCTGAGAAAACCTGTTCTTTCAAGACACATGACAATCCTACATGGCAAATAGGGTGGAGCAGTGGGGTAGATAGCTCCTTGCTTGCTCCTGCTCATCCTTTTGTGTGGACCCAGATATTTACAAAGCAACCATCTCCTCCTCAGATAGAAAAATGTGTTTCCTGGAACTCCCCACTTCTAAACTTTGGAAGAAAAAGATCCTTGATGAGGCAGAAGTGACAGTCTTTTACAGAGAACAATGGGGAAAAAGACCAGAATATTTATTTCTGGACAATAATTCTTGTTTGGTTTTCAAAAATAATTACTCTGTTAATGGCAATGTATTATCTTATTGTCAGATTGCAGAGACAAGGAAAAGGCTGTGGGTACAAGTGAGAAGTTTACAAAAGCCTGACAGTGTGGCGGATACTTGCTAAAGTTTTTTTTCCCCCTCCGCAAAAATCCAACAAAGAGAAAAGAAATCGGTTTGCAGGAAAGATCAGTCTAAGACAATTGCTCCCTTCAATTGTCTTCTATCCTAAATCAACTGCACGTAAAAAGAAGAAAATACATCAAAACTTGTGCGCGATTGAATTGGAAGAATACTGGTTGCATTGCAGATGTTAAATCCAGTTTTTAAAAAAATACAGTTTGCATACAACCCCAACTCATATTTGTCTAATTAGCAAGCACTTGCATGCTACACAAATCTAACGGCCCAAATTTGAGGAATGTAAGAATTCAGTCCAGAGGGGTAAGAAGAGTTATGAATCCACTGAATTGAAACCACTGCTTTACTGCAGATTGGTCAGGATGAACTTGTTACTTGTTTTCTTGTTTAGATGTTGCTTCTCCATTCAGCTAGAAAGCACAGTGGAATTCAAGTGCGACTAAATTTGTGGAGCCAAGCCAATATGTGCTCGGTCTATAGCTGCGCAAAATATTTGATCTGTCTTAAATGAGGTGTCCGCCTGCTATTTCTCTCTCCTGCCTGTCTCTATTCAATCCTCTAATGATACTCTACATGTTTCCTAAACAATTATGAACCTACCGTTAAAGTTGAAAAGGAAGATGTCCCTAGGCTGGGGAGCAATTTGCATAATCTCTGGCGTGCAGGTGCACAAGTTACACCTGCTTGGAACTCTTAGCAAGTCTAACACGTCTATACCCAAAGCTCCATTAAAATATTACCTTGTATACAAAATATGTTCTTCCCAGAGAAAGCTGGGAAAGAGCCCAGGGAAGATATTGTGGAAAGAGGCATAGAAGCATGCATTGTGCACATTCATTCTCTTACATAATTATTTAGGCACGAAAACCTTCGTATCAGGAGATGCCACTAACTCACCTGCACTTGTTAATTGCTCCATTTTGAGCAGGGATAAAATCTGCTCATCATTAAGGAATTCCCCTCCACTAATACTTTTCAAGACCTCATGAAGGCATAGTAGCTGGTAAGCTGTTATCTACAACAGAAAGAAGGAGCTTGCCAACAGTGTGCCAACATTGGAGGGGGGGGGGCTTTGTGTCAGTGTTGACTGCTAGTAACTGCCTGGACTAGTCCCTGCAGTTTTCTCGGCAAGGTTTTCTAGGGCTGAGAGGATGTGACTGTCCTAAAGTTACCCACTACATTGCATGCCTAAGGTTGGACGAGAATTCACAGTCTCCTGGTTTCTAGCCTGGTACCTTAACTAGTACACCAAATTGGCTCTCACCAGCAAGACTTACAATACAGTAGCTGAAAATATTCGTCTGTCTCCTCCTCCTTCCTCTCATTAAGCTCACATGTCACTTACGTTTTTATCCTTGCACAGAACTGTCAAAGTGAAAAGAATAAGGAACTAATTTACCTTTTCTTTCTTCTCAACCTTTCTTCCCTTCTCTTTTGTAGATCCCAGATTCATCCCGCACATCTATTTTCATTCACAGGTCATTCCACTGGATTTATGCCCTGTTAGCACTAATATGAAGCAAAGAGGGTGATCCTGCTAGTTCTTCAATTCACTTGTACTTCAACTTTCCCTGTCTCTTCTCTTCAAACCTTTCTACCTCTGGCAACAGGTAACATCCCTTGCTTCCTAGGATTGCTGCACTGGGGTGCCCAGATGGAGTGCCAGGAGCCCATGTTGAAATTGGCAATGGAACGTCATGCTTCCAGTGATGTCACAGCTACCACAATGGGCTCAAAACAGTTACAGAAGTCTGGAGGTTGAGTCATGGCAACTGGACTTCTTTTCTTTTTGGTTAGAGACGTTTTGCTACTTGTCCAAGCAGCTTCGAAGAAGATGTTAGTGAAACATCTCTAACCAAACCTCCAAACCACTCCACCTGGATGACTGAGAATCTTCATCAACAGTTACAGAACTATTTTCAAAAGAATTAAGTTATTTTCACAATTGAGGGAAACTGTCCTTCCTCCCTAAATCATTCTCCAATATGGGAAACTCCCAGTGGTTAGTAAAAGGCTCGGTGAAAGTGTCTAACTTAGTCTATGCAGCTGTGTTGGAAGAGAACCAGGAAGGAGGGAGGCATGCAAGTCTGGTGGAAGGCAAGGTATGTTCTCATATTAATAAAACCTTTATTCATGATGAGGTCTAACTTTGGCCAAGATTTCCTTTAATCTAGCCCTTCCCAACCTAGTGCATCCATTTTTGTTTGATTTTACGTCCCAGAATTCCCAGCCACTATATAACCATCATGCTATGGTTTTCATATAGGGCTATCTTTTTAGTCTTGAGGTACAGTGATTGCTCTGCAGTGTGGTTTATTCCTGTTGAAAATTAGTCTCTTTCAAAAAGCATTCACACCTTCACCCTTCTGATTTAACACACTGAATAACTAAGTGGCCTCCTTTAAGCTTGAGAAATGTCTTAGGAAATAAACCAACTTGGGCATGGCTTTGTTAGTCTTTGAGGGCAGTGGTCCTGGTGATTTGGCTATTGATTGGAATCTTAATAACATTTTCCACATAGTGGCTGAAGATTGTTCCGCAGTATCTGCATGAGCTACAGCTTACTAAAGCTATACAATCCATACTGGTCTTTAAAGTGATACAGTTAAGAAGCTAGTTGCATTCAGTAAATAATGATCATTTCAGCTCCCAGAGTTAAAGAAATCATGATTTTGCATGGGTTTGTAAAGAATACAAGTGGGAAAGAGTTAATGCGAAAAGCTGTTTTCCTGATGAACCTGTTGATCTTTGGCAACAGCAAAGAAGCTGTCTTTGGGGCATTAGGAGCATGAATTTGAAGATTCCTAGGTCAAACCTGGCTAAGGGTGGTGTTAATAATTCCTCAGAAAGTTCTGTATAGCTGCAGACATGGGCATCTGTAGAAGCTTCTGGCTTTTGTCAAAACGAAGAAAACAGCATTGTGCTGGAAATTCTGCTCCTTTGGCAGTGTGTAATGCAAAGGGGTGGCTTTGCATCACAATTGCTTTTGTCATTCTGCCCCCTACTTGACCTCCTCTGGAGTTTGGGTCTATGGAATTGCACTCACCTGCCCAGAAAAAAGACAGAGGAAAGCTGGATCCTAGACTGCCTTTTGGAGGACTAGAGAAGGTGGCAGAGAGTAAAGTTGCCACTTTACCTTCTAGTAAATGGGTACCTTGTGATTGGCCATGCCCACAATGGAAGACATCTTTTAAATGGGCACGCCAGACCCACAACAGCAGCCGTTTGCAGATGATGTTCACAACATGCCCTTGAATTTCCTAGTGTGCCCATGGGGTCTATCCTGGTATAGCTTAACACAGGAGAAAATGTTTAGATTCCATAATAAGCATATTTTTGTGGAAATACTGGCACTGCAATTTAAAAGAAGTTAATAAATACAGGTTTCTTGGTGCAGGGTCTTCAGAGGTAAAGAACATTTTTTTAAAAATTAGTATTCTTTTCAAAGTTATACATATGGTGATAAATAACATCAGATAAAAACTCTTTTAAACATTGGAAAAGAGCAAAGGTGATTATTTTGCTAATATATAACAGGGGACATTAAATGACCCTACACTGTTAAGTATTTGGGGGTCAAAGTGGGACATTTAGTATTAATTAACATGGTTATCATAATGTTCCTTTTTTCTGGAAAAAAACCCCCAACAGAGTTATAAATGCAAAAATAACCACTTTATCAAAGATACAAAATATTTCAAAAAGGGACAGACACCATCAAGGTATGCGAAGGAAACAACATACTATATGCAATGTAACTGCCTGGTAGATTGATGAAAATTGTCCCAGTTAAATTTAAACTTCATTTAAATTTAAACTTCCAGGAGGAACCTGGCCTGCCAATTGTGCTGCTGATTGACAATACTGTAAGGAAATTACCATCTTAAATCCAATGTAAATGTATTCTGATTTTAGTCTCGTTGGACCTGCCCTTGCTGTTGGAGCCAATTGCAAGAGTAAACCATTTTCGCAAGTTCTATTTGTGTGCCATAGCAAGGCATTGTTGAAATATTAACTATGAAGCACGTACCTATCACTACTTCCATATTCAACAGTAAGAAATGAAGGGTTGCCTACTATTGTGTGAGGACATTTAGGTTTTAAAGCTAGTATTTCAGAAGCATTCTGGCATAGCAAGCCAGTAGGCCCAGTTCATTCATTTGCCTGGCCCATTATCTGTTTATGGAATCTGGAACCAGTGTTTGATTTGTTCCCTTGAGAGGGAACTGAAATCTAATGACCGCTAACATTTCTTATCCTATTTAAAACATATCCGGAATTTTCCCCTGATCTTATTCCTTCATCTCTCACTCATCTAGTGTCACAAGTTCATTTTTTTAAAAATGAGAGAAGAAATAGCCAGGGTTCAAAAAGTATACCATTTTGTTATGCTCACCCCATGGAACCAAGGTACAGATGCTCCTTGCTGTCACAAGATGGGGAAGGAGGTCTCTGTTCAGCAGTTTGCAGTACCTGGCTGGCCTTGTCTGGATTTAGGAGCTAAACAAGGTAACGCATGGTTACTGGTGGTATGAGAGATCAGGGCTGTAGACAATAGGCTAGACTGGGAAGTCAAAAAACATATTAAAAGAAGGCAATGGCAAACTACTATTGCATTGTTGCCAAGAAACCTGCATGTCTGTGTCCATGAAATGGGGCTCAACATCTAGCTTTCATGCGGAAAGCTTGTATTTTGAATTGATATCAAATTCACCCCTTCGCTTAAAATTCAATCTGCAACTTACCACTTTCTACTGGTACCCAGAAAATCCTTCAGAAACCCAGCTCTTAAACAGCTGCTTGCTTTAACAAAAAGAAGGTCCTTGCAATGTGCGTGCCATCCTCCCCCTCTGTCTTCAAAGGCTTTCTGCTTTAGGCTCGGCAAGATGGAACTAGCACAAAAAATATACAGTACAACATAGTGGTAGGTAAAGATCCTCTCAAGCTGGTTCCTAGGAGAGATGCATTAGCCTACAGTACACCAAAATCAGGAGGAGTCTAGTAGCGCTGTTTGGAGGCTAACAGGTTTTATTAAAAGGCATCAGCTTTGGTAAACTACAGCTCACTTCATCACTTCATGCACAAAAGTTCAGGAAAGCTGATGCCTTTTAATTAAATGTGTTAGTTCATAGTAGTACTACTAGACTCCTTCTGATTTCAAGTTTACTTGACTCCCATTGATGGACACATCTGAGTACTTTCTCTAGCAACAAAACAGAAGATGCTTACCACTGCCTTTTTCTGGGATTTTTTCAAGCTTCTAGTCGATAGTCTTGGGATTTTTTGTTATTTTCCGATCTGAGTAGTAATCAGGACTGACCTTATTTAGTTTTTTCAAGAACAGCCAAGGTCAACCCTCTGTTAATGAAAGTATCCAAATAAATTGGTTACTTAGGCTGCTCCATCACTGAGAATGATTGATGTTCATTCCCTGATATAGGCTAATTTAAGAAGGGCTGGACCAAGCGATTTCTCCAGCTGATGCAGAAGAGCTGTTCTTTGTACAGTTAGAAGTCTATCATTATTCTATTAGCGTAGTCAATGCCACAGAGATGCTGTTCAAAACTTGTAGTGTAGTCTCTTCTGAGATTTAGAGTAATTTTACAAGACCTTCTTTACAAGGTGGAGTAATCATACTTGCTTACCAGACGGTAGGCTCAGACACAATATACATACTCTTGTGCAGACAGCAGGGTCAGACAGAATTCATATCCCCTCAAGTGAGACATGGGTGTTATCACATACAGAGTCAGATTACTCCAACCCCTCCTTCTACTGAAAATAGAAAAGGGTTGGTCCTTATAAAATAAAGGGAAGAACTCTGTTAAAGTCTCTGGATCCACTCTAGAAAAAGCACAGCCTATGATTACAATTTGGAATTTCCAGGAATCTGGAGGAAGTCTAGTTAAATTAAGCAGAGGAACTTCTTTTTTCAGGAAATTCATCTGTTTTTGTAGAAATAGATGAAATGCCTAGGCAGGAATTTGCACTGTTTATTATTTCTGTCCTATGTTCTTCTTAGTACAAGTTAAGGAACTGTTTGTAATCCCAGCCTTTATTCCATATTCCTGGCTGTCTTCAAGAAGATTTTTCTTCTTCTTTAGAATTTCTTGTAATCAGCCTTTCCAGGTTATTCCCAGAGATTCTGAAAAAGAATAATCCATTTGTAGCAGATCAGATCCATCTTGTGGTCTTTCTGGAGCTTTATATTTTCCTTTGGGTTTTCTTTTTCTTAACTGATTTGTGAGAGACTGACTGTTAACTAGTAGCTCTCTCATTTATCTCTTTGAACACTGAATATTTACATTTTAATACCTTAAATTAAAAAGGGCCTTACATTTTATCTTTCCTTTAATTTTATTAACTAAAGTTCAGTTTGGTTTATGTCCTGTGAGATTGGCTTATCTGCCAAAGGGAGTGAGGAAGGGCTGAATTCTCTAGGTGTCACACCTCTACACTATAAGGCCATAAGATTGCGTTAGACATTATTTCACTTTTTATATTTTTATTTTTAACCTGACTGCTATATGGCTCAGGAAGATTCTATCTTGGTTATAAAGTACCAAAACAGCATTTGCTGTAGATAACACATTCAGACTAGCATCTCAGACTAGCGGCAGCAGAGAAGAAGCTTTTACTTCCATAGCCCATCCAACCTGCCACATTTCACTATTTCTCTGATAGCGCTGGCTTATGGGTTTAAGACCACAGAAGCCTACCATGGTGATTAAATGAATGAACCAACAAAACTCAAGGAGAAGCTTGAAGAAAAGAGATCCTTCAAGACCAGGTTACAGCAAGGGGCAACTGTACTTGAAACTAGATGCAAAGCTTATAATTTCCATACCAAGCTTTTGCTGTTGGAAGTGGACTAAAGGATTTATATGGGAGCCTGAGATCTGAAATGTAACAAACAGTGTAACATTGGATTGTCAAGAAGCTAGAACTGGCTGCACCTTTCTAAAAGTGAAGCTCCCTTAGGCACTCAAATGAGCATGTATCTCTTCAATAAGAAGGTCTCCTGTCTGGCTTGAAACAAGGTCTTCTTGGTTCTGATGGGTTCTATATGTTACTGGTTTTGTATTTTATAGCTTGGTCCCTCAGTTCTGTCTCCTGGCTCAACTCTTGATTCCTGTATCCCAGCCAACTTTGCACTGCTGCTTTATCTCAGATTTGACAAGCACTAATTCATTTTGTGCCTGAAGAAAGCTCTGAGCACTTACAGTGCCTGGTTATTTATTATCTTAATGCCCCAGTCTTGGATGGCATAGGCCTGAAAGTTCCATCATTCTTAAAAACAGTGTTCATTGAAGCCTTTCCTAGACTGCTGCAATGAGACACACCAAGAGATAACAGATCTGTAGAAAGAAATAGCCAATCAGATCAGATTCTCTTCCTTCAAAGAGAAGGCTTTGCTGAAACTCTATGCAGACCAAACACATTCATTACTGGTTTTGATGTACCTCAGTAGTGATTGCTGAAGGCCTTCTGCTTTTGTTCAGTGGCATGAACTGCATTCAGCTGAAGGCTTCTGACTAGAGAAAATTTACCACTGGTGAAGTGTGTGCTTTCTAGTGGGACTTACTACTGCCTTTGTCATTATTAATGTAAACTCGTACAGAAGAAGAATGCATCTTTTATTAATAATCAGAAACTTGGGCATATCTTTGGCAGCTGTCCATTCATTGCAAGTCCTAGAAATGATTTTTGAATAAAACTAATGCACACTCCCACACACACATACACACTGGCAGAAAATTCTTCTGTTGGATTTCTGCTTATCTTTTGGTGGCAGTCGGAGAAAATATAAGTTGGATTTATGTAAAGATAACATGTACCCCTGATCTATTTTGGAATGTAACTTAAGTCATTCTGTAGTCCTCTATATTTTGCAGTTAGTGAATTAAATATGTATGGAAAATAATTTTGAATGCATTCTTTACACAGTTATGTTCTGTAAGTCTACATGTACATCCTTTGTCCTTAACGACTATATCTCAGCCAGAGCCTCTTTTCCCTTTAACTATCTAAGAAGCAGTCTTCAGTTTCTCAAAACTTTGAGAAGAAATCGGACCAAGTCCAACTTTTCCTAGACTGATGCTTTTTGAACAGGTCAATGTGCTATCCCTTCTTTCCTGCTGGAACAAAAACTTTGGAGAACTGTAACTCCAACATATCAGAGGACATCAGATCAGGAAAGGCTGTTGTACATTAGTTTTGATTCCCTGATTTATACTTCAGTTGTTTATTTACTTCTTTATCATTCTATTTATTTGGCCACTCACTGGCCAAGTCCTTAAACTGATAATACAGAGATGCTACTTAGGAAGCCTGGATAATTGCCTTCGAGCATTTTTTTCATTTTTTTAAAAAAAATTTTTAATCTGCGCTCAGTCGTTACTGACTTTGCAGTGACTGCTTGGATGAGTCCTTGCAGTTTTCAAGGCAATTGTTTCAGAAGTGGTTTGCCAGAGCCTCCTTCCTAGAGCAGAGCCCAGCTGGCGAGTGCAGGAGGCGGGTTTCCATTGCTTCGCGCCCTTTTTGGGCGCACGCGGTTTTTCGCGCTTACCGGCAACTGCTCCCAACTCCTTTTTTGCAAGGCGCCGCCAGCATTTTTCCTCCCACCGGAGTGAGAGTCCCCATTTATCTACTCATGTGAGTTTTCGAACTGTTGGGTTGACAGGAACTGGGGAGGAAACAGGAGCTCACCCTGTTAACGCGAAGGCTGGACTCGAACCGCTGAAGCGTCGACCATTTCTGGCTGGCAACTTTCAGCGTCATTAAGCCGCTGCGCCACCGCATCCCCATTTTTTTTTTTTTACGTTTATTTAAAAAATAACATACAGGCCAAGCTAGATAAAATATGACCAACATAAGCGATCAAATATCTTTGACTTTTCAACATTTTCCCCCATCCTGCCAAAGAAAACACTTGCATTAGATACTGAATCAGGTTGAAATTATACTCCCTGGAGGAGAGTTAGCTTTTCTCCTTACAGTTTGTCCAATCTAAAGTCCCAATCATGGTTTGCATGAGAGAGAAAATATCTGGATTTTTTAAAATTGTAGCTATGTCCTATTTTTACAGCTAAGATACTTTCCATTCAATGTTCATTTTTTAAGTGTTATCCAATACATCTATTAATATTTACAAAGTTTATTTTATAATTTATGGCATCTCCTTTCTTCTATATAGTCTTAGTAATAATATGTAATGATATATGGGAAAGAGCTTGCAAAACTGGGCCAAGAGACGCTGCCAAGGCCACAGTCAGATAAGAGACAGTGTAGCCCATGGCTGGATAGTGGGCAGGGCAAGAGGCTCAGAAGAGACCCTCCTGAGGTTTCCTGAACTGTAAAAGAGACGGGGGACAATTGTACTTTCATACCTGCAAGATTCTGTCAATGTAGCTTTACAGTAAAGTAGAATTAGCTCATCTGGTTGTGATTCCCATCTGGTTTACCCTACAAGGCCAGTATAATATTTAATAATAGTAAGCACCTATGATAGTAATGTTGATACTTTGGTTATTTTTTAACATTTTTTATTCTAATTACTGATTGCAAATTTTACAGTTTTGTAATTTTATGCTGCTCTCTGACCAAAATAAAATAAAATAAAATCATCATAATAAAAATAGGCTCCTCTGGATCTCTTATAATATCCAGTTTGTGACCACCATCCCACTGTGTAGCAATTAATTCTATAAATTAATGGTGTATTGTATGTGTTCTTTGATCTAACATATTATTTACCATGGGCATCTGCAGGGAAGTAAAAGAATAAAAATGGCAGCCATGACTGAGTGATCAAAGCCTTTTTATGTGTGTTCCACATGCCAAGCACATTAAAAAACCCAACTTCAGTCACATTGGCTGTGGCTGCCATCTTGACTTTTTTGACTCACCCCACCATCCCCCGCAGACACCCTGCTATTTACCCTTACGGCATTCCATTGGGTGTGTTCACACTCAAGGATAAGCCAGAATTCTCTAAGATGCTGGGAAAAGGGGTCGTGTGCTGCTTTATACTGCTTAACCATCCTGCTTGTTTCTACCTGCCAATGGTTGCCATTGGCAAATCTAGACGATTCCTTCTGTGCAGTAGTTCATTTATTGTGACATGCAAATCAGGAACAAGACTGCCCGTTGCACATTGCAGAACTCCAACAGAAGCAGTTGCACGAAGGCCTTTGGCTTTCCATTGCATGGGTCAACCTCCTCCATTTACCAGAGTCAGCCATCACTCAGAAAGACCAGCCTCACCAACTTTATACACCTATTCACAAAGGACAACAGGGATGATCTTCCAAGATCTGGCTGGAGATGTTCCTACTAAATACAACACAACACAGGGGTCCGCTCCATGGTGCCTATAGATCTTCCGACCAAGACACTACAGTTCACATTGTCACAAAGGGCAATGTGTTTTTCCATATGGAAATACTAGCACAGATCGCCAGAGGAAGACCACAATAAATCTTGACACATTATGCTATGCAGAACCGCTGCAGATTATTCCTTCTAATATACAATGTCATAAAACTGAGCGCTGACCTAGAACACAGCAATCACTTTCTATAAAAACTTAATGCCTACAAGAACACTATTACTTTAAGCCTTCCCCAAAGAGTTAACTGCACCTCTAGTTATGTATTCAAAGACTGAGAAAATTGAATTTTATAGGCTGGTGCAATATAGAAAATACAGATTAATTCTCCAGGTAAATATCACTATCCCTCCTGTTTGTGTTGCATATAGATAAGAAGCTGTGTACGTATTTAGAAGGAGGGACAGCAATGATATACTGTATAGAAAGTGAAATTAGCTAACAACTTTTCCTAAAACATAGTGGCTTTAGCCCAAAAGCTGATTTGGTTGGATCTGGCTGAAGTGCTGATGTTGGTGTGTTTGCCATGGGCCCTATCATTTACTGCTTTTGGGGTGGTCATTTTTGGGGACCTGGCTGCAGCCTCAGAATCTCATCCTACTTCCCCTACTGATAACCAAACTCTGCCCAGTACGCTAACAAATGAAAATTCTGCTTATAATGTATCTCCACCACCATGGCATGGTCCATCTGCAGTCAAAATTAACACGTGAAAACTCACAGCAGTTACAATTATGTGAAAGCAATACAATCAATATTTACAGTCACAGTAAAAGAACACTTATACAACAACTATAAAATCTGAAGCCTATAAACTTTGTATACACACACACACATATCACAGATGGATGGATGGACAGACAGACAGACAATTGATTTGAGCTTTATGTGGACTTTAAATATAATCAAGTCACTACATTGTGATGGTGGTGGTGGAGGAGGGATGTATTAACAGTGTACAGTTCCAACACATCTTCCTCTACATCAGTGTTTCTCAACCTTGGCAATTTTAAGATATGTGGACTTCAACTCCCAGAATTCCCCAGCCAGCATAATTTGGTCCTCAGGGGCAGAAGGTTTATGTTGGATATTTAATCCTAGATGTAACCCTTTGAGGATATAGCTGGAACTGTTCCTTTAAGCAACAAGATGGATCTTCCTCCTCCCTTCCGAGTTGCTTTTCCTTATCAAGGCTCCTACGGAGTCCTCTAATTTGCCACTCCTGCTTTTTAAGAAGAGCAGCCGTTTCCCATTTTTCAAAAATCATCATATTTTTGTTTACTCTTTTAGTTTGTAATATTCTCTTTAAGTGCTCTATTTTTTTCTAAAGCAAAAGATCCAATTAATGGGATCTTACAGCTACATGAGTTTTTCCCCCACTGGTAGGTAATAATTAATAATTATTGAAACTTTCAGGAATACCTAGGAATAAGAAAGGCCAAATATTTCACCTTCCTACCTGCTCCTTGAAGTGTAATAGAAGTTTTCCAGGGAAAAGTGCAACGCCAGTACTGAAATAACCAGGTGTTTGCAGTTTGTTTGTTTGTTTGTTTATATGTATGGTTTATAGAGCTATAGAGCAGTGAATCTGGGCAGCATAAAGAATAAAACCACACAACAACATATAACCCATGATGCCCTGGTTAAAACAACAACCCCCAAACCAAAATCCACCTCACCAGCAGAGTTCACCTAACCTCCTAGCCCAAATGTCAACACACCCCTGGAAGCATCCATGGATGGAAAAATGTTATCTCAGAAAGAGCCGTGTTTGGCTACCTCGTTCTTGAAAGGCTGGTCCATGCCGAGGTCATTCTTGCATCCCTTCTTCTAGTTCCTGGGATCCTGGCATTGTAGCATGATACCATGATTAAGAAAAGGAACCCAAATGCAGGATTGCTGGTGCATCGGGATTAGGGCTGGGGAAGAAACTGGAGGTTTTCCAAGGTGGCACTTGACAAGGTTTTGAGGGTTTTCAGTGCATTTGATTTCATTTTCATAAGAAGCTTCTTCCTTGGGAGTAGCTTCTCAAACTGCTTCTGGAACCGCAAAACATGGCTCAAACATTCACAAATATATGCAGAGAGACACATGAAGAGCAGGATTAGGAAAGCATGAACAATTTCATTGGTTAACCATTTCTTTAGCCTTTTTTCAGCATGAAACCTGTGGGAGTTGGAAAAGGCATTAAGCCTTGACCACGTTGAAAGCAAGCACTCACTGGCTGATTATTATCTGCAAGTTCAAGACTCATCACCATAAAACATTTTGATTGTTCTTGTAGTATCTCGAAGTCTGAAGAGATCTGCAAATATCAAAACACCTGTGATTAATCCATTTAAAACTGGAAGTGCATAGCCTATTAATAGGTAGACTGGGATACCAAAGATTAAGTGATGTTTCTGCTGTTTTGTCACAGGAGTTTCCTGTGTGGAAAAACTTATAGGCACTTAATTCATGGATTTTTTTTTTTAATCCAGGTCTAATGTAGTTATCATTAGATTAAACAGAGATATCAGAAGTGCTATTCTCTGTGCAAAACACTCGGTTTATAACTAAATTCTTATTGTCAAAAGTTGTTTTTCTCATTTAAATAGTCATTCGGAAGAAGAAAGAACCTTTGCTTTTAGAGATAGCTTGGTTTTCTGGATGATATGCTTTTTTAAAAAAAATATTACTAAATATTGTTTCAGGATGCAGTAGAAACAAATATGGGATCATAACCTTTTTTTTTTTTTTTTGGACAAGCAGAATTGAGTTTGTAGAAAAGAGAGAAAAGGGCCCATATGGCTAGACATCTTTTGGGAACTGAATGAAATAATGAAGCTGTGATTAAAAAAAAAACAGAGGGGAAATTGCTTACCATGTACTCCATCTTAGGTATAATCAAGAAGTATTTGAGATTTTTAAAAGGAGAAGACCCACATTTAATATCAATTCCACTGGTATATAAATAAGATGGAATCCAGATGTGGTGTAGCAACAGTTAGACAGCTATACGGCATTGTATCAGGCCTATCCCCAGGGGTTGGGGAAAGTCCAGGGTCCTGCATCCTGTTTCTGCTCACATTTGGATGATCAAACTTCCTGGTTTGACTAGGACAATTCCGGTGGGAGAAAGCATCCTGGGTGCCATGCCTACCCTCCAAAACCTGGAAAATATTCTGGCTTTCAATAGCACATCACGAGAGTGAACGCAAGTGCAAGTGAGAGAAGGCTCAAGTTCTGAGAGCTGCAGCAGGTGCGCAAAGTGCAGTAGGCAGAACAACTTCGATGGATACCACCCTTCTGCCTATGTGAGGTCATGAGCTAGAGCAGAGGCAGTACAGAAAGCTACAGAAGTGACATCAAGTCATCAGGTAATAGTTCACTGTGCTTTTGGTGACATGCAAGGACGTAGCATCGGTTTTAAACCTGCTGCCTTCATAATTTGGTCTCATTTCACTTTTTTAGATACCTTTTTTTCTGTGGATTTATATATTAAATGCTTCACTGTTCCTGTAGACTATTCCCAAAATATGACTGGAGGGTTTCACAAAATATTTGCAGGAAATAAATAACCTTAGATGAGACACAGAGAGGAGCTTATTACCTACCAGTGCTGGCAGGATGGACCAAAGTCATTTAGGGCTTAAAAAGTAATCGCCAGCACTCTAGATCATCTCTGGAAGCATATTAATAACCACTGCAGCTGTTGTGAAGTGAGTACAAAGTGCTTCCATGTGGGATAATCTATTAACATCCTAAAGTTTGATAAAGAAAATATTGAACATTGGTTAAACAGGCATGACAAAAAAAAGGGGGTTGTTGACCACCATGAAAAAGATAACATCCTTTATGAGACACAAGACCTAAAACTGCTGGTTACAAGCCTCCCACCTATGCAAGGATCAAGCGCATACTATGAAGAACCTTGTCCAAATGTTCAGGATCTATTATTGAAACTTGTACACCACAAGCAGAGAAGCACATGGGAGGGGGGGTCCCCTTAAGAACTGCTGCTAGCATGATTTATTTCTTTGTTGATTAGATTTATATCCTGTCTCTCCTTTGGGTGCTCAAGTATATACTCCTTCCTCCTCCTATTCCATATGACTATGTTCAAGTCATAGTGATTGTGAAACCTAAGAGTAATTTACTCGCTGGCACACCGAGACAACAGATTCTGTTGTGGTGCTGAAGAAAAAAGATTCTGAGCACATCAGGAAGACACAGAAATAGACTACGATGTTTTAAAAATATTTCTTTAGTTTGTTTAGGGGCATTCATATAGTGCTTTAGCAGCTCATCTTATGGTAAACTCTGTTTTTCGCTAACATCAGACTTCCCCTAGTATTTTGGGCTCCCTACCTAGTTTCAGATGGCCACTTTGAGGCAGTGATGTGCTATTCATAGAATAAAGGGGTGTTTGATATAATTGCCGATGACTGAAAGCAAGACATAGTAAAACCCAACCAAAGGCCTAGGCTGATGTAATTGGGGACAAGTAGCAAAAAATACTACACACATGAACATACAAATTATGCAAATGTTATGCAAATTAATGTGCAAATTTGACTTTTTTTTTCCTACCTCGAGGTTCCCCTCCAACAATTTCAAATGACTTTCCCCTCTTAATGAGCAAGGAAGGAAGGAATCAGAAGCCTGGATGTTTCTATTTATTATCATTCCTTACTATTATGGGTGATTCAGCAGCTGTTAGCCCTAAGCAAAGTTGGACCTTGGATGGGAAATCTTCCAGGCTGTAAACAAAACTAAAAGCCCTAAAAGAAGGCACTTTTGTATTGCTGTCAAGGAAACAACATGGATCTCTTGATGAAGTCACCAGGAGTCAAACTCAACTTGTTGGAAATGTTCCTATGGTTATATATTAGTTCTTTTGAATGTGGCTCACTGGCCTTCAAAATCATGACAAGATATTATTGGATCCCATGTTGCCATGTTATTTCCTTTCAAACATTATGAACCTGGTAAAAGAGTTATAAAACATATTTTGGAGAATAATCTTTTTGAACTAGCAAGGAATCAGGTTAAAAGCAGCAACTTTCCTTTGAAGTCCACAGATGGGTCATAATGATCTTTTCATATACTAGGATAAGATGGGCAGGTAAAAAGCAGGATGGGTTAGGCTTTAGATCGCATGTATGTTTCAAAGCTTGTTTTATCCTATCATTTTTGTGTAAGAAAATCACACACAACATGTTTGCTTTAAAAAGAAAGAAAGAATGATGAGCTACGGTCAATGTTTCTAAATTATAATATGGTGCTGAAAGAGTGGCTATGATACCTTTCTCCCTTTTGAACAACAGTAGAATTTGAGATTGCTCAATAAAAAAAAAATTATAAAATAAAATACATTCAGTTTATTTTTAATTCATTATTATCTTCTATTATTATTATTATTATTATTATTATTATTATTATTATTCAGAAGGTGTGATGATCAGTAATCAGAATCATGCAAGCCATGATATTCCCTGTGACATTCTATGGAAGTGAAAGTTGGACTTTAAACAAGCAGGATAGGAAGAGTATTGATGCTTTTGAACTTTGGTGTTGGAGAAGACTCCTGAGGATACCATGTATGGCCAAGAAAACAAACAAATGTTTAATCAAACAAATCAACCCAGAGTTCTCACCTGAGGCACAAATCTCACCAGGTTCAAATTATCCTACTTCAGACACGTTATGCAAAGACGTAGCTCCTTGAAGAAGGTTCTAATGCTGGGAAAGGTGGAAGGAAAGAGAGGAAGAGGACAATCAGCAGCAAGATGGATGGACTCAGTTATAGTAGCAACGAGTGCACCATTGGAAGACCTGAAAGACCAGGTTAGGGATAGATTGTCACGGAGAAAATCTATCTGTGTGGTGTCTAAGAGTCAACACCAACTTGACAGCACATAATCAGTCAATCGGTTTATTTAGTTGGAAGCTGAACCAAATTAGAATCGAGAACCAAAGGAAGAAATACAACATATAATGCATGCACTATAATGCCTTAGATCACCTTTGAATTGGCATTAGACAAATTCAGGAATGAGAGCTCTATCAACAGCACTACTCACAGCCATGCTGTGGAACTTCCATATTCAAGGATATTCTATCTTTGATTATAGATAAGGGTGGCAAAAATGAGTTTAAATCCCCTTGTTTAGAAGGCTCCCTCCCAGAATATAATTAACTGTAAATTGAGGCACCTGTGGAAAAACCTAGATGCCTTGGAAGATTAGCTGTAGTTCGGGAGGGGCTTTTAAAAACCTCTCTGTAATATCTGAGCAGAGCTTTTCGCATTTCTTTCCTTTTCTGTGTAATTATCTCTTCCCCTCACCTCAGATCTGTTCCCATTCCTTCACTTCCCATCATCGCTACCCCTCCTTTTCACTCCATCGTCATACTGTTTTTTTCTTTTTTCTTTTTTACCATTTTGGTTAGCAGAAGGGAACGGAGTGTGTGTGCATATACATACTTGTGTCTTTCTGTGCATAGGAGGGTTTTATGTCTGCACGAGAACATGGTGGGCACACTCTGACGTGGGATCAATTAATTTTACACATGAGGTGACTTAGCTTAAAGATGGGGCCTTTTGATCAATAGTTGCTGATTCAGTTAATACTATTTATTTCTTATCATGGCCCTGCCTGTTTTAGTGTCTGAAGGAGTATGATACACAGGCATGTGACATCTGCATGCAGACACATACCAATTTTGAGACAGAAATCCCAGAATTTCAGCTGAGTTGTCAGTGCTAAGCTGACAAGATGGGGAAGCTGGATGTTGAATGGATTTTTTTCTCTCTCGGCATGAATCTTCTTAAATCAAATGTGTCTTTTCCAGAGCCCAGGAAGTGGGTTCAACATGTTCACTCCCATCCTCTCCAGATTACCTTCTCTATGCGAATGCATATTCTCTGCACAGCCCCGAGAAGCAGTTCTTCTGTTCTTGTCTACAGGATAAAACAGGCCACGTCCATTTTGCTGCATGTTACAAAGAGCAAAGAAGTCTAGCCTTGTTTTTCAACCCGGATGGATTATTAAATTATAAACTTATCCTATGAACTCTTGACCGCATACCCATGGCCAGAAAATAGGAGCTGATAGCAACATGCTGACTCTAGCAGTGGGAATATGCTTTTTGGTTCTTCCAGTACAATGGTCCTATCCCCTGAGAGTTTAAAATCTCTTGGGAAGAGACATAAAAAAGTTCTCTATGTTCTTTCATGGATATTTAAGAGGTTTTAAAAAGAGAAGATAATAAAACAAATTAAAAGCATGGATGAGTTCACAGACGTCTTTGGTTGCATTAAGCTGAAGGCTTTCATGTGCTAAGCTATCTGGCTGCATTATTGTTAATGAATTCTGTAGAATTCATTGACAGAATGTCAGAAATAGGTCTTTATATTTTTCTACCACTCTCCCATTTGCTATCCACCCTCGTTTTTGTTCTTGTCGTGTATCTTTTGGTTTCCAAGGTCATCCACACAGAGCCGGTTGCTGGCTGACACATTGCGTTTTTCTTCTTTCCAGCCGATCCCTCATACAGGCATCCATAATTCTTTTTATTGTTCATTTGAAATGCAACTTTCTTATCGGTGTGGGGCCAAAGGGCCATTCAGGTTCTTTGGACTTATGGGGTAACAGCTCCATCTTCAGGCTTCTTTCAGCATAGCTGGGCATTTTCCCCATTCATATCTCAAAAATCATGAGCAGCATGGCTGATCCTTTTCCTATTACATGTCCTTGTGGAGAAACAGCAGCTTGTCCTATTTCATGAATCATCCCCTCAGCATCATCTGTTGCCTTCCTTCCCTTTTCTTTTTAAATAATGTACTTGATCCCAAAATTATGGTCATCACTCATAGGGGCACACTGAAAGTTTACCCAAGGCAGCTCCCTGCCCTCTTACTGTACAAAAGTGATGTCAAGATTATGTCAAGGAACTCAATTACGGCATACATTTTTGTGGATTATGGCTCGTTTCCTCAGCTGTATGCAGTGTTCTGCTCAGTTAAAAATATGTAGACTCTTCAACATGGACATGATATGTAGAAAGTGTAGATTGTGATAACATTGGCCATAAATAAATAAAGGCTTGGTGGGCTGGCAAGAGTGAAAATATGGGAGAATGAGTTTTGTGAATTAAAACAATGGCAGAAAGTATTTTCTTGCTTCTTCTCTCAGCTGCCTTTGGGCATTACACCTGAGGACTGGACAGATGTTCAAGTCAAATGTGCATTTTTTATTTATTTATTTATTTATTATCAAACTTGTATGCCGCCCATCTCCCCCACGGGTGACTCTGGGCGGCTCACAATAATAAAAAAGGAAAAAACACAAGTCCCTCCAACCATGGATAAAATCTATAAATAATTAAAATTCCTGTTATCACTAGACAGTGTGCCCCTGATGGCTAGGGATGATGGGAATGGCCGTTTGAAATGTTGCCAGGTTCAGCGAGAGGTGAACGAGCCTACCTTCATACCTGGTTCTTGTACTCCCTCCGCCTTTCCTGCTATGGTAAGCCAACAAGGAATAAATATAAAGGTTTTCTTTTCATTCTGATTAACAGTTTCTCATGTTCCATGACAGTTTCAAGTAAACCACCTTCAAAACATGATTGATCTATTTAAATTAACCACTGTGATGAAATCAGTGTTAGTTTTTTTATAATATTGCTTCCTAACTTGCTGCCTCTTAAAAAAAGTCACTTTGTTTCTGAATACAGCCCATTTCTTCAGGAGAGATTATATAATTCTCTAATTCTCTAAGTCTTTGTGTAATACCACCTTTTCCCATTCTTCTTCAAGGGGCTTTCAAGGGCTATTAGTCAGTAATCTACTACTTGCAAAAACTTCAAGACTTTCCTAGCCAAATAAAACATAATCCACCAATTTCATCACATTTAACTACAGTTTTGAAGGCACATGTATATGAGAACTTTATATTAGTTCAAAACCAGTTCTGGACTTTCATGTTCTCATGACCTCAGCTGTGTCTCAGAGCTGAGTCATACTTCTGCTGTCTTTGTCATGGTTTATAGGAAATCAAAACTAGTGTGTTTCTTCTTGAAGCTCTGAGGCTCTGCAGAAAATCTGGTCTCCTACTGATGGAACCCCTCTTGTCATCCTGCCTCCTGGCCCCTTTCTCTTTCTGTAGGGTTGTTCTCCAACATATTTCAAGATTGGTGGATGTAAAATTTATTGCAGGTCAGCTTCACAATGCTTTTCAAGAACTGGGTGTAGAAACAGTGGTGGAAATGCCCTGATTTCTTACATTGTGGTAAGCTGCGGATAGCTGAACAAGGAAACAAAGGTCTCCAAAGGCCTCCCCTCCATAAAAGGAAAGGTGAGGGAATAATGGGCCTGGAAGAAGGTTAGAATCATTTACATATCACTCAATCAGTAGAGGGAATTCTTGGACAGAGGCATCCTATTGGTCCTGAGGGGACTGGTGGCAAACGGGGTGGAAAATGCCCTATCTTCACCTTTACCATTATTCATTATTGAAAGACAGAACAGAGGGAAGGGAAAAGTAGAAGAACAGCTGCTGCTGCTTCCTCTTTTATTTATTTATTTTTTCTCTTTGTTGTTTTCTAAGGAGGATGGAGGTTCTAGTTTATTCTTTAAGGGAAGGAATTGATGGGATTAGGCTATATGTAGATTTTTGTTCAATCTTGTTTAGGGGGTAATTATTTCATTAGTGGATAGTTATTGAATTACAGGTGGGACTTTGTTGGCATGTTCCATTCCTATTTATGCATTCTGGAAAAGGGATGGTTAATTAGTAGTTCCTGGGGTAGTAAGATGTACAGCAAAACCAGTGGAGGTCTGTTAAGGAGATGGAGAGTCAAGTTTTGTTTGTCCTTCAGCCTAACCCAATTATTAACCGTGGAATGGGGGAGGGAGGAAGGCCTTCATTAACCCACTTATTGCTTCTCTTTTCTCTTAAATGTTAGGTCAGTTATGAATATGATCCACCTCCAGGGTGATTTGATCCATGATGGAAAGGTCAGCCAGGTTTGTGCAATGGAGACCTGGCTGGGGGAATTGGATAATGTCATCTGGATTCAAATTCTCTGAGGTCAAGAGCAAAGATGCAAGAGAGACAGGAAAGAAGGTTTGCGATGATTGCAAGATATTCCCTTCTTAGAGCATGAGAGGCTATGGATTCTGAGTGTGTCTATTTGGAACTGGGATAGTAAGGCATATTGGGGGTTTACATAACTTCTTGAATTGCTCCAAGACCAATGTTTTTTCAGTGAAACCAGCACTTACATTCAATTACAGGTGACATCATGTTGATCTTGGTCCTGACTTTATTTTATCTGTTACATCTTTAGTACATCCAACAACTCAAGTTCCTTGGATGATATGAAAATTGTAATAAAATGTGTAATATAAAATGAAACCCATTTTCTGTAGATACACTAGCCACTTAGCAAACCAAATGGCTGTGTTAAGGGTGGTCAGAGATCCAGAAAGGCAGCAGTGCTTTCTGTTCACCCACTTTCTCTGTAATATTCTTTAGTATAGCTGGGACCATGGTGGATAAGGGATTATGTGAATTCTGGAAGGCATTATATTGGGATGGCTGTCTTGGGATGCTGAATTTTGACCATTTTTCTAGAATAAATATGTGTAACACTCAATGTAAGTCAGAAGTTGGAGCATCCAGGCTCAGAAGAAGGCAATGGCAAACTACTTCCATGTGTAGTCAAGAAAATAATGGGGACAAGTCCATGAAGAGTCAAGCTTGACTAGAGGAAGCCTTTATTTTTAACATATGCTACTGTAGAAAAAAAATGGAACTATGGTTAAATGAAAAAGAAGACCAAACTAATGACAACAAGTCCAGCAACCGACCTTAGAAATGACAGTGAAGATAGTGAAGTAATGGATAGTTTCTGCCTTTTAGAATCGACTATCAATAGTACCACAATCAGCAGTAAAAAAAAATACAGCAGACTGGACTTGGTAAAATAGGATGGAAAGCCCTGGATATTCAGATTCCGTGACAGTCTGTGCCTACAAAGATGAGAATTGTGCAGGAAATTTTTCCCCTTTGACATTCTGGGGACATGAAGGTTGGCCTTTGAAAAAGCAGGATAGAAAGAGAATTGATGCCTTGGAAGTGTGGTGTTGGAGAAGACTCTTGAGAATCCCAAAGACAGACAAAAAAAGCAAACAACAGGATCATAGAACAAATCAACCCAGTGTTCTTACTCAAGGCCCAAATGGCCAGACTCAAATTATTATATTTTGGACGCATTATGCGAAGACCCAGCTCCTTTGAGAAGCCTATCATGCTGGGAAAGGTGGAAGTAATGAGAAGAGGACAACCAGCAGCAAGGGGGATGGACTTGATTACAGTGGCAGTGGGTGCACCCTTAGAAGACCTGAAGGGTCAGACTGGGGACAGATCATCCTGGTGGAGGTTTACCTATGTGATCACTAAGAGTCAACACTGACTTGATGGTACACGGTAAATTCATCAATTATTCATTCATTACATGAGTATCCTATCTTTCCTTCAGAAGTCGGTGTGATATACATAGCACTCTCTCTCCAATTTTCCCCAGCAAATCTTGTGAAGTAACTAAAGCTAAGAAATGGTTACTGTTCCAAAGCCACCCAGTTAGCATCCATGGGTAAGAATGAACTTAAATCTAGGACCTGGCAATTTTAGGCCCTTTCACAGCCAACCTCCTGAGCAAACGTGATCTTAATATCTCTAACAAGTTTCCAGTCAGCTTTAAGATTCCTGCTTAAAAACAAGCAATTTTTCTTCCTGTGTATAAGCAGGATGCATTTAACTCTTGGCTTTCAGGCTCAAATGAACCATTATTCACTCTCCCTTGATATGCACTGAAACCTACAGCTATGGTTGCAGCTAGTATGAAAACAGACTGGCTGAGAGTCTAGGCTGCCATGCCACCATCTCAACTTTAAGTGGGAATGCGTATGCTGGAACAATGATGCCTTCATAGCTAGACAGCTTTCCCCTCATACCAACAGCTCAGATTGGACTCGGATTTAGGAATAGTGCTGAGATTAGATGGGAAGCTATTTTGCGTTATGATCTTTTATACATGTGCAGGCACGTTATCAATTTATTGGCTTTAAGAGGCAATAAGACAAGTTGAAAAATAATAAATATTAAAAATTATAAGCCAAATTTACCTAATGTACCATTTTCATTTTCAAAGAGTGGCAAGTGACAGTGGCAAGTGACAGTGGCAAGTATAGCTCAAAATCTATGGCCAGGGATACAAAATCAGAGGATGGCTGAAAGAAAAAACAGATCTTCACTATGGAGTTGTATACACAAAATTCTTGGATTGGGTGTAGATCAGTCTTCCCTAGGTATCCTTCAAACTGTGGCCCATGTTTTCCACAGTTTCATGCCTCTGGGAGGGCTTGCATTCCAACACATCTAGGAGTTACCAAACTGACAAGTTCTGTTTTAGAATTTCAACCTTCATCCACTGATTCTGAATGATTTGCATGTCATTCATGATCAGACTGCTGCTGGAGAGCTTACAATTAGTGGCGCACAAGCACGCCTGCACCGTTATTTTTTTCTCCCTTCCTTCCTCCTCTGGTGCCTGGCAAAGAGGTCCTTGGAGAGTTGGGGGAAATTGGACAGAGGCAGCTTGCAGAAAGAGGGGTTGCTATGCCAAGGGCTGTTGGGCCATTTGTACAAGCATCTTGGCTTCCACTGCATTAGATTCTGCTTGGTAATCTGGGCATTATACAGTTGTGACTAGTTATCTCTTGTGACTGAGTCCTGTTTTCTGAGCTGTCTTTTCAAACACAGAATTACTGGGAATAATCTTTTAAATTACCCTGTCAGATGGGGGATAAACCTCAGTGTCTCAGCCCACAAGCAGAGCATGGGTAGGCTCATAATGACCTTATTCTAATATGTGAAATCATTGGGAGTTCTTAAGCAAATCCTATAGCTAATTACTTCCCCATAGGAGCTGTGTACAACTCTCAATATTTGTTCACATTCATTAAATATTCCAGTAAAAACCTTGTCTCTGAGCTTTGTACAATGTCGTGCAGTTTGATAATCTATCGCTGGCAAGAACCAGCCCCTTCTAATCAAGCTGCTCTTACTGTGCGATAAAATGTGGTTTTAGATAAGTGGGTTTACTGCTACTTAACATGATTCTAAATGGCTGGAACCAGGAACTTGGCCCCTCTTTTTTTTAATTGCCTCCCAGCTTGGCCAATCATCCCTTTAAAATGAAATTTGAAGAACATATTTGCTGTCCCCACCGAGATACTCTCTAAACTCCAGACCAAAGCAACTTTCTGTTTATGGTGGCTATTACTCTTTGACGCCTCTCCTCATCCAAGAACAATTTGTATGGTTTTAAATTGTGATAATGATCCTGTGCCCCAATATACACTACTTGTTAGCTTGTTGCTGTTTTTTAAAGGAATTATGGCGCATCTCTCTTTCAGTGTGGATTTTTCAATTGCTAGTAAAAGTTTTAACATTTTAATATGATTTTATTGTTTTTTGAGAAAGGGGTTATCTGATTTGCTCTATGCTACCTTGATAACATTTCTGGAAAGGTAGTCTGGAAATAAGTGCTAATAATAATAAGGAGAAAGAGGAAGAGGAAGAGAGGGAAAGTGCAAATTGCATCCAAAAGAAGTCTTTGGGTTTTTGCTTTCTTTTTTCCCATGAAGGGAACATAAGAAAATAGTGGAAATAAGCAACTTACAGACTTTTATCCTGTCTTATTTTTCATCTCTCATGGTCTGAAGTCATATGATTATTTTCAAGTACTGTACTGTAATGAATACTTGGGAATCTTCACTCACTTCAGAAACTTAACATCCTACCATTTTCACAAGCCATGTTATTCTTCTTTAAAAAGGCATTCAGCCATACTTGATGTTTGCCCATATACTCTGCAAGTGAAATCCAGTCCAATTTCATGACAATTAGATTATTATTATTATTATAATAATTATTATTATTAGACAATTGGGTCATTATTATCTCTTTGTCCCTTTGCTATTTCTGTTGTCCAAGCTAAGCTGAATTGCTGCATAAATAATCTGACTCAAAACAATATTTAGATCTGGACCAAATTTGGAAAATTGAGACTCTGTCCTCCCATGATCTAGCATACAAAAAGGGAAAGGGCATCTATAGACTGAAAAGTATGTACTGCAATCCCAGCTGTATATGAAGAAACCTGAAACTAAATCCTGAATATTTGGCATGCAAAGCTCAGCATCTAAACAACAGCTTACTAAAGAAGTTGATAACGGGAAACACTTCATTAAGGATACAACCTACAGACCTGAGAGAGCAATACAGAGAGATTGCCTACTTCAAGACTGGAAGGAGAGCTCCAACCACAAAGGAGGAAAGGAGACATTAGATCCCCCTTTCTGCTTCTGTGCCAGCCTCCACAGCTGGTTGTCTTTGAGGATGCTATATCTGAACCCATACCTGAACCTCCAAAGTCATGGCAGGAGTTGTGCAGGGAGCATGGTAGGTGAGACTTGAATGTTGGATTTTAAGGATTCAGAAGGTTCTGCCCTGCAATGAAAGGGAGGAAATGTTATTTTGGAGGGATGGGGCTGGACAAGAAATCATGGAAAGCTACAAATAGTTGTCTTCATTTCAACCATGGAGAGCAGCAGCCAGTAGAGGTGCTGAATATGTTGGTATGTTTGAAATGACCTTAAGCTTGCTCTGCTATATATTTTATATGCAGTATTCTTCCACTCAGGAATCTTTACACATTTTCTTTCTTTCTGTTATTGGCAATAATATTAGGAAACTGTTGGCTAACTTGACTCATTAGTCAAATGGCCAGATAGCCATAAAAATTAAACAAAATAAAATTATAAATAAAGTTGCACCTGGCAGGGTTTAACTTAGAAGGGAGACTTCCAGAGAATGCTAGGGCTGTAGGGTGGACTGGGAAGTCAAAATACAGGTAGTCCTCATTTAGCAACTGATTCATTTAGCAACCATTTGCAGTTACGACAGTGATGAAAAAGCGACTTTGTGATCAATCCTCACATTTTCAAACTTTGCAGGTCTGTAAAGCAAAGGAAAGCTGAAGTAAGTTCATAAGTATAGTTGCGGTTTCATTTAGTGTCTGCTTCACTTAACGACCAAGTTGCCAGTCCCTATTTGGTCACTAAACAAGGACTACCTGTATAACCTAGAACAAGACAGTGGTGATCCATTTCCATATTGTTACCAAAAGAAGAAGATACCATCAAGAGTCAAGCTCAACTCCCTTTACCTTGTAGAATAGAATGTTAGATTAGAATTATGCAATCTAGGAGTCAAATCTCTCCTTAGCTATTGGAAAGGTCACCTATTTTTCAGCCTAATCTAATTCACAGGAGGGTGAAACAAAAGGAGGAGTCATAGAGAAACCCTAAGGTGGGATCATAATGCACAGAATAAAATTACTATACTAAAAATAATTCTAAAACAGTTAAAAGAGAAAATTCAAAAGGAGTGAAATGCTTTAGTTCCATATCAGAATATTTGCAGAGCCCATTTCATTACACACACTCACATTCTCAGCATATTTATTTATTACCCACACACATGCATATGTATGTGCAATTATCATGGTGTATTTGGCATTTAAATTTATTAGCTGGAAGAAATTACACAGAACCATCTGCTATCCTGCACTAACTTCCTATACCTGATAAAGCAAAAGGCCCAGGAGGATTAGATGAAGTAAAAGTGATTCTCTTAGAATAATGGAACATAATTATGCATTTAACAGTTTAATGTAATATTATTCAACAGATGTGCAAATAATAGTAGAGATATTCACTACAAACCATATGTTGAAGGTAAGGCAACACTACAGGAGACCGATAGAACATGAGATAAGACTGACTTGGAAATATGATCAGCGGATATTAAAATACACCTTTATAAAATGTAACCTTAACTGAGGTCAAAATAGAATTTTTTGTAGTTATAAAAGGAAGAAAAAATGAGATTGAATATATATAATTTTTGTGCCCTCTCTTGGACCGTAGTAGTAATACAACATAGATAGCAAATATTTTCAGATGTAATTATGTTTAAGATTTATAGCAATGGCATGTAAACTTGGTTCCAGGTTCTTCAGATGATTTTCACTGAGAAAAACAGTAATAGTCTTCTGCTTCTCTGGAAGACCACTTGCTCTGTATTTCTGATTTTAATCTTCCAATCTGCAATTGCAGGAAAATATGCAATCTTATTTGATACACTTAGAGCATCTAGAGAGATAGCAAAGTCCAAATGCCCAATGTAAACTAAGTATATTTTCTAAAACAAAGCCCTGAATCTTCTATATCACACAGCAGACAAATCAGTGCAATGTAACTTAGTTTACTGAATTTATTATATTTTGAAACCTCCTAGTAAGAGAAACTCTCTGGGTAGTGTTCAAGATAACAACAGTAATGAACTGTTAAACCTGCTCCATTAATTTGTCCACTTTTGCAGAAATTTCTATTCTGGCCAATTTTCCCATTCAAGTTTTATTAAATCCATACCAAAAGATTTAGTTTGTGAGCATCACTAATTTGTTTCTGTTAAAATGGGTAGGGTTTGTGTGTGTTTGTAATATTGATTTGTGGGAATTTATCTGATGCCTATACGACTCATAACACGTAGGTGCTAAGTTCTTAGTTTCTTAGCCCAAGTTGTTTGTGTCACCTACACCAGTGTACCTGTGGATACAAAAGCCTAGGACTAGACATTATTAAGATTGCTTTTATCTATTAGAACTCAGACACATCTCTGACTTGAACCAGTTACTTATTTTCTCCCAACACCAATTGACTTTTGATGAAATGAGTACGTTGCGACTGGCTGGGCCTCCCATAGTAGCCATTTTGTGAATCAACAATATGGCTGTAGTAGTTGCTTTGGACAGAACACTCATGACATTGTGTCCAACCATCCCTCTCAGACGAACAAAAAAGTTGATGCTAGCCTTGAAGTGCCACAAAACGATTGTAATATCAGTGTGACTTTTCAAATAAGGCTTAAACGGGTGGCAGAAATAGGCCATTATGGTATATACAAGCTAATGGGTTAGCATTTGGTTAGCCCTATTTATCTTTTAATTTCTAAGGATCAGGACTAGATAAGAAGCCCAGAAAAGGCTTTCTTGAACAAGTGCAAACTAAATTTTGACGTCAGGTTAGAGAAGGGGTGGGTTTTTCATTCATTGTCATCACCCAGAGTTACTACAAACTGATTAAATCAATGAATTACTGATTGCTCTTGCATTAGGACTACTAGCTCCCGGCTGCAAAAATCTGAACTACCACTAGATGGAAGCAAAGAGATGTTTCTCTGCCTCTTTGTGGTCATCTAGTGGTCTTCCAGGTTTTCCAGCCCAGATCTGAATGCTGTACTTGACTAGGCACAAAATTTCCTCTCTTTTTATCATGGTCTAATGGATCACCAAAAAGTATGTGGGAGCTAATGGAGCCCACTTTTTCATGAAACTTGATGAGAATTATTTTCTTTAATGATTTTCCTAAATGTGATGGCCTGCCTTCCTTCCCAAAATGGCATCCATTTTGTGAGTGACTATGTCCTCTGCGGCAATTAGGCTTTTTATGGGGCTGATCCTGATAAGAGCTATCAAGGGTGGGCTGCAAAACTCCAGAGAACCATGAGATGAAGACAAAGAGCTTTTGGGATACCTTTGCTGTGATTTAGCAGTTGTCCAGATTCTTCCAGACAAAATCTGATTGCCCTGCAGGAATAAACCCTTACATTTCCTCTATTGTTATCCTGATCTAATGGGGTTGCAGAAAGCAACGATTATATTTAGGTGCCTTCATTGTCTAAAGCAATTGATAATTATAACGATCAGATCAAACCAAAATATAGAAAATTTTAATAACCTAAACTACTCTACAGCCTAGTATTGTCAAAGCCTGAGGTTGGCTTTTATTTGAAACACAGATGTGCTGTACCTGATTCCCCCACCCCTTCTTTTCTTTTCTTTTCTTTTCTTTTCTTTTCTTTTCTTTTCTTTTCTTTTCTTTTCTTTTCTTTTTTCTTTATCCGCTTGCTTTCGTAAATGGGATTTTAGCAGTGTAGCCATACAGTGTAAATAGGTTTAAAAGTGCTACTGTTTTGTTAATTTCTATCCGCTGGAATAGTTGGAATGGAAAACACTGAATAGGTAATTGGGAGAAATAATTGTTCATTATAGATGGCTGTGCAAAATTGTTTTGGCTGGCTGTTGGAGTTTCTTAAAGGTCTGGGTAAGTAAGGCGATGCACAAAAAGAAGGCTGGCTGCTAATAGCAAGAACACAATGTCCTGTACAATAAATGTCCCGCTCTAGCCTTTTTTGTGATATGCAGCATTAGGACAGACATGAACAGGCTGTACTTAAGGAGCTGCAAGGCAGTCAGAGAAAATCAGAGACTCAGATGGCTGTGGCAAGTACTGGTACTGCTTTGCCCCTGCACTGGACAATCTTGTCCAAATCTAGTAGCAGATGAAATGTTGAAACACGGACTCACCTTTTCCCCCTTGAATCTGAACCACTGCACAGCCTTAACACACACACGCCCTTGCACACATATAAGAGTTTTTTAATCCAGGTTGCTTTTCTTTCTGCGTCTTCTGAAATAGTGTAAACCATCCTTAAGTATTGCTGGTTACCCCTCCCCCCACCCTTGTATGAAATTGCTGATGAGCTGAAGATTTCTTGGCTTCTTGGAAGTCAGAGGTTATTCTGCATAGATTGAATCAGATCATTTCATGCAGCTTCAGCTATTATTTGGATGGAAATGTGTCATTCAAGTAAGAAAAGCCAAGACTCAGGCTTTCTCAGAAGCTATGCCATCGACCCTGAAAGCCTGGTGTAGAGAATAAGGAAGATGACCTTGAAGGAAATATACAAGAACTGTTACCCAGGCAAAAGGGGCTGGAACATTTTTATGCCCTGAGAAATGAGATAACATTTGGAAGCTGCTCAAGCAGATGCCTCCCTAATTCACAGAAGTATAAGAAGGGGGAGGAAGTCCAGTACAATCAGACTTGCAAGATTCTGTTATTATAGCCAGTCTCAATAAAAGTAGTGTTAGCTTTCCTGTGGAGTTGATGTCCTGGTCTAGTCTACCTCATGGGGCTGACCCCTTGCTCCTGATTCCTACGTTTCTAGTGAAGAAAGACTTTACAGGAACTCAGAAGCCCTATCAGAAATGAAGAACTTTTTGGTCTCAGCAGATGCTTGATGTTGACACTTACGAACAATAGATGGGAACTATATAGAAATTGTCACAACTATTTCAGGCTTAGACTATGACTCACGCTCAGTGGTAGAGTGTCTGTTTTGCATTCACAGAGTCCTAGGTTCAATTTTCAGCATCTCTAGGTAATGCTAGAAAAAGCCATCATTATAAAATCCTGGACAGCTGCTCCTAGTCAGTATCAAAAATGCTGGGCAAGGTGGACTCATGGGTTGACTCAGTGCTTAACACAAAACCAAGGTTGAGAAAACACAGTTCCTGTGGTCACATACATGCTATAACCAAGCAAAGGTTTGATATGGCTTCATATCGTGGCCTGGTTCACACAGCAGATTAACCAAATGACTAGATTTCCACACTATACACTCAGTTACAAATTACCCAGCCCCATTTTATCTTAATCTAACCTATTGTATGAACACAGCAGCCAGTATAATATTCCAGAGCAAGGGTTTTCATGTTTTTATGATAATGATTGTATGGACATGAGTGATTCTTCTGAAATGTAATGTAGTAACCTAAAATTGGCTTTCATCTTTCATGTGTGGTGATATTTTTCTTTTAAAATTTTAAACTGATTTTAAAAAAGGCAGAATGACTCAGTCTCATCATGGCTTGGGTACACCTGGATATTAACTATGATTTCTATGGACACCTCCATCTACAGAGGCTGTATGTGCTAGATATTGGGAATGAAAATTTTGCCTTCATGTTCTGGTGGTTGAAATCTAAAACTTCTACTCTTGGCACAGCATAATACATTGGCCCTCTCTCATGCATTTAATTCTTATCAATCTAATGAAATGTGTATTTATACTTGCAACCTTATTTCAGAAACATAGACTGTGCCACAATTTTGGTCATTTGTGAACAATATTGTTGGAATCTGATAGACAGTGACTCTCCAGTGTTTAAGATTTTTCGGCCTTTGTGGAGATATCTTTTGGGAGTAGAACTTCAGACTGTTTGCAAACCAAGCAGATGTTTTGCTACTAAGCTCCAGTCCTGACCCCCATTTTATATTATTTTACTTTATTCTACATAATAGGCTTACTCATACAACTAGCTATGAGCAAATTCAATGGATATATTTATACATTTCATCTGCATGGTCTCAAAAATCCGTAATATTCATACAGACTTGGTTTTTTAATCCACAGGCAAGAGTTCATGGACATTATCCTTCTGTTGCCTTGGCAACCAGCAGAGTGCCTCAGGATCAGGTAGAGGGAAAGTCACCCTGCTAATAACAATAATATTAATTCCACTCTATAATAATATTTATAATTGAATTGTAATCCCCTAAACAAATAGATTGCATGAAATTGAGAAATGCTGATTCTAAGTGATATAATAATCACACTTCTAACAAACCTTATTGTTGCTTAGCTACAACCCAATCTAAAACCATATAGATAGTCTGTTGATGTACCATATATGCTTGCAAACAGTATTTCAGCCATAAACCACTCCTTGGGTATAATAATTTTGACAGCTAATGGAAGCAAATCATCATTCTCTGTTCAGTTGGAATACACTTGTGCACCATTCATATAGCTTCTATGGCATGATCTGTCTATGTCAGGCCGAAAAGCTCCATTGATGAAGTGTCTTCCTTAAAAGGTAGTGAATTTCATTTATGTAAGTCTAAGGAGAGACCCTACATAGGGTGATGCTTGGTGACACAGCAATTACAAAGGGGCTTTCAGAAAGTCAGGACTGTCTGATCTTATTACATTGTACACAAAATGAGGCAGATACTGATGGTCTTGAAAAGCAACTGGAATTGGTTCTCCAAATTCCAAGTGCCTTAGAGGTTACTCCAACAGTCTTAAAATGCCAAATGTTCTGATTCAGCTTATGCATTTATTCTGCTATGTATCTGGTTTCCCTGTTCAGAAAGGAGAAATAAAAGATCAACCTCCACTTAGACTGATGGTGCTTAGCATAACGTAATGTTGCTCAATTTTGTCTCTACTACCATTTCCTCCTCAGCAGCAGCAGCAGTATTTAAGATGTGTGTTTCACCCTGAGAAAGCCTTATTTTTAAGGATGAGATACATATTTCAAATTAATTAAATAAAAGTTTCTATTTTAGCTTAGGTTTTAGTACAACTCACTGTCATGCACAACATTACCATGTAGTAATCCAACAACTCTGTACTGTACACACTTATCCTACAACATATGATTTTAAAGTCTTCTTTGCAGAAGAAGACTTCCTTTTCTTGCCAAACAAACCATGATTATAGTGTAATAGATCATGCCAGTAAAATGAATGAATCAAGCTTGTAAGGATCCATTTATGAAGGGATGGGGGATTGAATTTCATAGAATCATAGAAGATGTAAGGATCGAAAGACACTTTATAATCCAACCCTCTGTCTAGTGCTTGGTGACACAGCAATTTGATGCATTAGACCTCCTAAGATCCATGGAGTGCCTCAGTTTTGGGTATGAACTTGCAAATGTGGTGGGAGAGGCATCCAGAAAAATCTCTTCAAAAGTATGTTAACTGTGATAAGAAGCTTTCCAGATGTTTTTTAAAAAACTCAAAAGCAAGAACAAATGGATTTCAGAAAACACCCTGTTATAAAAAGATCAGTCCCTTCTCAAATTTAATTATGCAGGTTCCTCCTGTGCTTTATGTCCCTGCAGTCCCACTTAATCATTAATTACAGTGCCTTTTATTATCTCCCATGTTCATTGCATTGTCTGACATCACAGACTGCTTAGCACGTTAACTTAACACCTTTGCTAATTGCTCTGTAGTGCTAAGCTTTAATTTTATTTTTCTTCTCATTCTGAGGAGGGGTTTAGAGCTGTTAGCTTAAGCAAGCCCTTTACAGGTATAGGGCTATTATCTATAACACTGTATCTCAACCTTGGCAACTTGAAGATGGGTGGACTTCAACTCCCAGAATTCCCTGGCCAGCATGGGGAAGTCCACCCATCTTCAGGTTACCAAGATGGGCGGGGACAAATTAAATAAATAAATAAATAAATAAATAACATCTGTACTAACGGTGCACAAGGACCAGAAGGAAAGTTTGCAACTGTACTTTAATTTTTATAATGTAGCACTAAGCACATTCCTGATTTGGAACAGCCTAACCCACCCCAAAGAACATCTTATTCTTGGTTTTATCTTTCTAAGGAAAGCGTTGAGGTTCCCTCCCAAGACACCTCCAGCTCTCCTCAGGACAAAATTTAGGCTACCATCTATTGTCACAAGAATAGATCAGTGCTATCTGAAATGTTGGTACTGGCTGTTTAACCTGGCAGATACTAACCTCCCAATATACAGTATACTGGATGGAGCAATTGAGTGATGATGGGTGCCCATGAAGCTGCCAGTCCCAGATACCAAAATACTTCCTCATATAGAAGGCATTTTGTCAAGTGATTCTCACCTTGCACCAAGGAATTAGATTTATAAACATGATGCAGGGAAAATAAGACATTTCTGATCCTCATGTCTTGAGACAGATTTTTTTTTTCATAAATGAGATCTGTTGTAAAACAGCCTGTTTTTAGATTTTATTTTACCCTGAAATTCATATGGCTTTTACCAAACTGAAATTTTCGGTGACACCCTTTGCCCTTGTAACAGATGGTATTCCAGCCTTCATCAAGACAACTGCTTTTGCATAATAACCTAGAAAATGCACTTTAGTATTAGTTATGCTATCCATTGTAAGGCTGTAAGGGAGAGATTTTTCCCTGTTATTTGAAAGCAACATTGTGTTCCATTTCTCCAAAGCTACTAATAAAGTTGTAATGTTTGCCCAATTTGAAAGGAAATTTAGTAGGCAACTTTAAACAATTACATTTTTTCAATTGTTCAATATACAGTTACTGACTTTTCTGAGTGACTCCAGAAGCAAATCAATACTGTGTACCCAAAGAACTATCTTCAGGTCCTCTAATGTTTCATGCTTAATTAAGAATACTCATTTTTAGAACTGCTGTGATTCTGTGCTGTCTTAAGTCTAGGGCCAAGTTCCGTCCATTGGTATTTCCATCTGGGACTGATGGGAGTTGAAAGGTAGAACATCAGGAAAAAAAATTTAAAAAAGGTTCTACAAGGAAGGGACAAGGAAATAGTAAACCACCTACATTCTCCATTTTCTTGTGAAGAACTGAGAAGGAAGGAAAAAGGTCTAGCAGGGTGTGCTCTTAATCCCAGCTCTGTATTATACACCAAATAAGTACGGAACTGCAGCAAGCAAGATAATCAAAAGAGCAAATAGTTAAAGAAGAGAGTCATGATGTAACTTTAGAGAAAAAGGTTAAAACATAACTGTAGTTATAACTACTGCAAAGAAATTTGGAAGCTACTTCTTTATACCTTTATATCTTTCTCTACTTTCTTTTACTTTTGTTCTTATTGCATGTTTAGCTTTTCCTGTTATTTCCCTCTTTCTTTTTTGTTTTCTCTGTTCTATTTTAGTTCACAAAGCCATTCACAGCCTTTCTGATATAAAAATGCTTATATTGCTCTAGTCCAGGCCTTCTCTGATATAGGAGAGCGTTTTATTCATACAAAGTTTATTTCAATAAAATAAATCCAAGCAAAAACATCATTAACTATATGCTGTATATTGAATTTCTCATACTGTGGACTGGGTAGGGGATTTGTAAAGCCATCTGGAAAGGAAACAAGTATGCCTTTTGCAATGTCACTTAACACCTGTGTGTACTTAGACATGCATAGTTTAATCTTTGAGATCAGCATATGCTGTTGGCAAGATCAGCCGGGTACTTAGGGGAAACGGTTCCCCCAATGGCTCATTCTGCTACAGTCCTGATGATTAATGTTTTGTAATGTTTTATCTATCCTTTAGGGCTTGAGAGACAGAATACGGGTGAAAGGTGGGAAGAGCTGATTTCTTTCATAAAACTGATAAGGATTTTTTTCGTTATATCCAGTTCCTATTATCATCATCCTCATCCTCATCATCATGGTGCTTTTGAGTCATTGTTGACTCCTGGTGACTGCCTGGACAAGTCCTTGCAGTTTTCTTGGCAAGATTTCAGAAATGGCTTGACCTGGCTTCATTCTTAGGGCTGAGAGGGAGCAACTGGCCTAAGATCACCCAGTTGGCTTTGGGCCTAAGCCAGGACTAGAACCCACAGTCTCTCAGTTTCCAGCCTGATGTCTTCACCACTGTACCAAACTGGCTCTCCCAATTCCTTATTACCATTTCCTAAATGTTGTGGTCCTTCTTTCTATTCTTTTAAATATGGCATCCATTTTGCAGGTTGAGAATTTCTCCATGGCACCCATTCTATGAGTGACTGTGTCCTCCCAGAGCATTTTTTTTTAATGATGATGACCCTGACTCTTATCTGGTTGCCAAATCTGGGTGCAAAAATCCAGAAGATCATTAGATGCCAGTGTGTGTGTGTGTGTATGAGTATGACACACACACAATTTGTCTTTATAAATAAATATAGTTTTTTGTATCCTTTGCCTGCCATTACACCCTGTGAATTTTTTTGTCCTTGCTAGGATTACAAAATGTCTCCATGAGTTCAATACTTTGTTTAACCTTGTGGTCCTTATTTACTGAGTCTAAGCATCTTAGAAATGAATGGGAACTTGTGCAATGGTTCTTAGTATGGGGTGGGTGAGAGTAGAAGTCTGAAGTTCCAGAAAGTAATTAAATTACCACCGTGGGTTCTTGGAAGAAAAGATGGACTATAAGATGGACTATATGTATATCTGTGGTAAAAGATTATATGCTGGAGAAAAGGCATTCCCTGTTACTACATTAATGGTAATCAGTAGGACAGGATCCATCCTTAGCCATAGTTGCAGGTGTGCGTGAGGATTGGGACAGATGGGCCAGGTCTTATCATAGCCTCCTCCACCCTTCAGCTCCAAACTACCATTCCTTTCTCTTCGAGGATAAAATAGTTTGTTCTGTACTGACTGTCCTGCTTCTTCTAAATCAGGGTGTACAATTTTTGGTGGACCAAGAGCTGTACTTGGAGCTTGAGTGTGCATTGGGATTCTCAGTCCAAGAAGGAATGGCTGGACCCAGAATAAAAGCTAAATTTGATTTGATTTGCATTCAAATATAATTAATGTTAAATATAGATAATATGATTGTTCACCAGTCATATATTTAATGCAATTTCCTCTTCTGCTGTACTGCTAACAGGTTTTGGACATTGGGTTGGCCACACCCAAGGTTTTAGAGCACATGGAAAGGAGACAAAAGACAACACAGTCTGCAGGAGGAGTGTGGGAAGCATAAGAGGTTCAGGATAGGCACTCCCTAGAACCTCTCAGGGTATATCCACTAGTTGCAGTAGTAGTATAGACTACTTTAGTCTGGCAAGATTCTGTCTATACGGTGTAAGCAAATAAAGGAACTTAACTCAACTGGACTGTTTCACTATTCACTGTTCTTCGGTTGAGCCAGACAGGAGCTCAGATTATGTTCCTCTGCCTAACTTGAACAGTTATTCTTAGATATGGTGCAGGACTCCATCTCACTGCCAGTGCTGAAGCAAGATTCAAGTACCAATCCAGTAGCCTTTATTACCTTAGGATTCATCCAAGAAAATATCTGGAGCAAGCTCTAGTCATAAAGTGTCATTGATGTGCTGCAAGGAGTCTTTGAACTAGCATTAACATACATTTCCATTGCACAATTTTCTTCATCCCCCAACATCTTTTTATATCTTCCCTGTGAGACATCAATATTTGCTAGATCTTCAGCCTTCTCCAGACCTATTTTGAATGCTTTGATTGTGCATATTTGTGGCTGATCTTCAGAGTCTGACCAGCAATTGGCAGTTAACAACACAAGCTAACCCAGTCTTGCTTAGCACAACTTCTTCATGTGGTCTTTACTATTGATTGTCATTGTAACAATGGTTGGTAGAGTACATGTTAGGGTCAACATGTAGGAGCAGTTATTTCATTTTAAATTTGATAGGTCATTTGAAAAAGCAGACTAGTAGCATCATCCATATGGGAAATTTTTCTTATAAATATTGTTAGTCAAGAAGAAGAGTTACGTACTTGGGGGACCTTCCTCAAATCAAGGTTGATTCCTGGTCTCTTGAGTGACATGTCTGTATAGTCATCTTGGCAACAATATGGAAATGGTTTGTAATTCCCTTCTTCTAAGAAGTTTTTTCTTCTTTATTTTTCAATGTAGTCTACAGCTCTGGGCCTTTAAGGAAGGGAGGGCAGGGGGTTATCTCCCATTAAAATGCTAGCCAGGTTCTGATTCTGCTTATATGTTTCAAGATCAGCTGAGATTAGCCAGGTATAGCTATCAGGTATAGTCCCTTGTCTTTAGGGAGACATTCCTTGGGGAAAAAACATTATTTAAAAACAATCATCTGCTCCTATTTCAACCCTGTATATAAGTTGGTAGCCAGAAAGGTGAGATGATTGAATTGACCCCTTTCAGACCTATCTATGAAAACTGCATGGTGAAATCCTCTAAGACAATGTTTCTCAACCTTAGCAACTCTAAGATGTGTGGCCTTCAACTCCCAGAATTCTGGTTGGGGGATTCTGGGAGTTGAAGTCCACACATCTTAGAGTTGCCAAGGTTGAAACACTGCTCTAAGATATGCAGATAGTGTCCATATATCCAGCCCCATCTGAAAAGCTGTCAGGCAGAATAGTGCTATGATGGAAGTTCTGCCGAAGCCAAGACCAATTTAAAGATAAATAATCAAAAGAAGGAACAGCCAAGGACTTAAAGTAGCAATGAGCACCTGAATAGCAGCCTGAACATGTATTCAGGTTATCTGGATAGGTCCACCAACAGCTCTTTTCTGCATGAGAGACACCGTGGTTTTGAAAGCATGATGATAGTTTTCAAAATGGAATTGCTCCTCTGTAAACTAATGGTACAATGTAGCATCAGTCCCCACAGGAGAAAAGGAGGTACTGAAACATTGGTTTTAGTTCATTTTTCTATCGGTGAATGTACATAGATAAAAAGCTTCTTTCTTTCAATCCTGAACATTTGACGTAAGCTTTGCTTTTAGAAGCAAAGAAATCAATGAGAAATCAGTCCTTTTTTGCTCATCAATCCTTTAGGACACCCCCCTCCCTTGATGTTTTGCCTACTTTATTATTATTTGCCTACTCTATAATCCATTTCATAAAGCAGTCTTATCAGAGACCCGGTCTATTCCCAGCTTGATTTTCCCTGCTGAGATAAGTAGCGGGCTCCTTCAGCTAGCAGCATCCAGAAGGAAAACTTATTGTCCTGCAACTTTGAAGTACATTGTATCTGGCAGTGCACAGAAGCTACCATTTTCTGCAAGGCTTGTTATAAAAAGCTGTCAGCGGGGGGTGGGGGGGGGAGAGATATTTTTAGGAAAAACAGCATCAAGTAAATGGGTTGGAGCAAGCACTGTATATTCTGCGCCTGAGGCAGTTGTCACACCATCAGGACATAACGATTGTGTGTGCTTACCCTTGCTTATCATTTTCTCTACTATGGTGAGATGTATTGTCTTTCTATTTAAATGATAGCTAGGCATACACATGATACAACACAGACCTCTGTTTTGATTGTGTGTTTTATTTATTTTCTTTGGATATTTGTAAGTGGACATCCTATCCGGTGATCCTTTTCTTTACTCTTCCTGTTGCTTCTTTGCCAACCAAGGAGCTGGACTTGCCTGGGACAGTTCTCACAGCTTGTGTCTTCTGATAACCTCCATCACCAAATACTTGTAGCAAAATTAAGCACTATAATTCAGATAGTAGAAAAAGATTTAAAATATGCAAAACTGCTATGGATAAAAAAGACCTAAACATTGAACTGTTGCTAAAAGATAGAGGAAAGTTGACATCAAAGAAGTGCCATTATTCAAGAGGAGAGAAAACCTGGGAACAGATTCTAGTAATGGGCTGCATTTGAGAGCAATTTTAAGTTGATTGGAAATCCATGAGTCAGCGCTGTTTTCCTCCCAAGGCTGTGGTTGCTATAATTAAGTGAACTGAGTAGAAACACTGTTTCTGAAGAGAGCAAAGACTCAAATAGCAAGTTCAAAGAATGGGCGGGGGAAAGGAATGGGACCACCTGAAGCATTATTATTATTGTTATTATGGTTAGTTGCATAGTCACCCAGATGTTTAGACTGGATTTGGCATTTTTATCCACCTATTGAGTCCTTATGATTATTATTATTATTATATGGGTAATCCAGAGTTAGATTCACAGTCTAAGACTGGTGACAATAATTCAAGTCCTAACTAAGGACCTAAGAATTATTAAGGTAGTGTCTGAGGATATAGGCAGTTCCAAATAGGGAATTTTCTTTGTAAAATTAGGGTGTTCAGGTTCCACAAATTCAAAATTTCCAAATATCGAGGGACTCCTTTAGGTATTGCTCCAAGGGCTCCAATCACAACTGATGTAACAGCAGATTTCTTTTTCCACAAGCATTCAGCTTTGATCTGCAAGTCCCGGTATTTCATAATTTTTTGGGATTGCTTTTCCTCAATCCTAGCGTCACCTGCTATAGCAACATCAGTGAACCAGACTTCCTTCGTTTCAATGACTCTTATATCAGGTATGTTATGAACAAGATGCCTGTCGGTTTGGATTTTAAAGTCCCATAAGATCTTAACCTCATTTTCCAAAACCTTCTCAACTTGATGGTCTCAATAGTTCTTGCTACATTCAAATCCAAACCTCTGGCAAAGTTTCCAATGAATAATTTTGGCAACTTGGTCATGATGCTGCTTGTAGTCAGTTTGTTAAATTTTGCTGCAGCCACTGATCAAATGGTCAATTGTTTCATCCTTTTCACTACAAGGGCAACATTTACTGTTGTTTGTTACATGCTGAATTTTTGCTTTCATGCAATTAGTCGACAAACCTTATCCTTGAGCTGCAAAAATAAAGCCTTCAGTTTCTTTTTTTAACACTCCTGATCTTAACCAGCATCATGTGGGGGTTTTAGCTCTTTCCTTCTATATCCTTCAAGTATTGACCATCTATGGGCTTGTGCTTCCAGTTAACAAATTGGTTTTGACTGTTTCTTTCTATAGTCAGCTTTCACCTTTGTTGTTTTCAATAAGGGTTCTAGGCTTTTCTTAATGGAGTCATTCAAGCCATGCTTTTTTTCCTCCACAGTTTGTGTCACCTGTAGGAGTCCTCTGCTCCCTTCGGCTCTTGGCAAATACAGCCGATCAATATCTTTTTGGGTGTAGAGCATGGTACATTGTCATTGGTTTTCTTGTTTTCTGATCCAATTTATTATTATTATAGTTGGTCACACAGTCAGCCAGATATTTAGACTGGATTTGGCATTTTTGTACACCTATCAAGTCTTTCCCAAGGACCTGGGATGGGCAGACGTTGTTGTTTAATATCATTAAATTAATATCATTGCAGAATGTAAGCTGTTCCAAGTAAAGCTGCCTTTTGCAATTGACTGATGGTGATCTTGTCAATGCTGATGGCGTTCAAGTGGTGGTCCAGATGTTTTGGAATTGCACCCAAGGTGCTGCTGCTGCTTCCTCTTCTTCTCCTTCTTCTTCCTATTATTATTGTTTATACAAACTGGAAGTATTTTGGGTTGCAGCATTCCAGCCACAAGATGGATAAACATATGATTGTTCACCCCCTTTTCCTGTCCCGAAACTACCAGACACACTGAGGACTGTTCCTTGCACTGCTTTCCATCTATCCTACACCTGGCAGAAAACTACAACAGCATAACATTTGCTGTCCCTCTTGTTAATCCCTATCTTGCTTCAGGCCTGATGCTGCCAAGTGTTGGTGGTCTTATTCCCTGTATGCAGGGCCAGTTAAGGAAAAAGATCTATAGACATTTCTCCCTTTTTCCTTTTCCTCCTACCAAATATCATCAGCTGATGGGAAACCAACCACTAACTGCTTTCCTTAACTTGACTGGACTAAATAAGAGGTTTTCAGCAAGCTTGTGGCAAAGATAGAAAGAGAAAGGGGGGCATCATGGGATCAAAGACCTGGGGGCACCAAAGGAACCAGCTATCCCTCTTCATCTACCTTCTCCTTCCTCTGAGCTCTTCAGAGTTTCCCTCTTGCTTCATCATGCAGCTATTGTTAAACATGGGTTCTGAAAGAATGCTAAATCCATGTTTAAAAGTAACCCCAATAACAGGTGACTGTTAGGGAACTCTCCCACTGCACTACATAATCCCACCAGTACCATCTTTTAGCCAGGCTGGTCCCTCTCTCAAAGCTAAGACTCCAAGGGGGAAGAAGAAGCTGGTTTGAAAGATCTCCCACTACTCAAACCAGAATGCCCCTGGACTGGACAAAGGGACCACACCAGCCTAAGGAGACAAATATGAAAGGGGTGATCCCACCCCCAGAGTTTACCTGATCTGCCATCAACAGAATGATTGGTGTGGTGTATATCAAAAATGTATCAGGAAGAAAATCTTATTGCAACACTGGAACAGCCAAGGATAACTTAAGACTGCCTTAGGGAGTTGCGATCAGATGAGGACAACATCATGAGGACACGGAAGAAAAACTGTTCCAGGACAAATTTGTACCACAGTTAGATGCTAGTGAAAAAGGCTGTGAAAGGTTGTTTTTCCACTTAATAAATAGAACTATGGAATCTCTACTAAGTATTGAAAGTGACACATTAAGGCTACAATTTGTAGGGGACTTGGGAGAGAGCATTTGTGGCCAGGGGATTCTTCAGTTCTGCCCTTCTGGGAATGGAGAAAAAGGTCCTACCTCTGAGGAGGAAACTTGACCTCAGAACCTCTCTTGACTTGACTCTCCTAGAATCTTTTAGGGCTGGTTCTTTAGAAGGCAGGAGGGAACCAAAGGAGGGGTGCCAGGAGAAGCTGGGGGATGTGTTGAGATATGCCATGAATCTGTCATATCCAAAACCTACCTGTTAACTGGAGGCTTATCTATGTCAGCTCAGGAACTGGCAAGGATGACTCTTTCCACTGATTTCAGTGGGAGAGGGTTCTTTCTATCTCCTAAAAGAATAGCTGAGGGGCACCATTTATGTCTTGCCAGTAACACCCAAAGAAGCTTAAATTGTACTAGAGCTCTCAAGAGTCAGTAGCTTGTTCTGCCTGGCTACAATCTTATTACCTGCAATCAATTACCTGGGAGACACATCAATTGGTCTTACTTTTGAGTACATATGAACAGCAGAATTTCACTCTGTGTGAAATTAAGCTCTTGGGTTTAATATTGTGGGCTTTCCACTCAAAATTGCCCTTGGGAGGTTGTGGGGACAAATGATGAAACATGCAGACTCTGCTCTCATGAACTAGTGGAGGATATCACAACACAAGTATGAAAGGGAAGAACATGTATCCTGATGTCATAACACACATTTCATTATCGTGGTGTCATTGTGGTTAGGAACAATATCTCTTTTAATGGATCCAATAAAAGCACTCTAATAAATGCTGAATCCTGGAGGTATTGTCCTGTATTGAATCAAAATTATTCCAACGCCATTTGAAGAATCTTTATAGCCTTTATCATCCAACTACCCAAGTTATTCTACCAGACCAACAGCATGGTCTTTTTACTTCTAACCCAGGATCCTTATCCTTTTCCCCTAAAAAGTTATAAATACTTTTTACAACCCAGTCTTGTGTGTTTATACTTGTAGTGTTTACTTATATATCCAATTAAGGATGCATAAAAATTATTGCATCTTTAGCCAAAAAAACAAAGTGATTTTCTATACACAGAGAACCAAAGGGAGGGGGAAAAATCTTAATTCCACATTGCAAAAAGTATGTGGGCTGTGTAACCTAAATATTTTGGATTATGAGTTGTGGTTTTGGGGATATGAAAGGTATATTTTGTTACCAGTCAATTCAATATGATATAAGTATTATAGTGAAACCTTTATACAGTAGTAAGAGTCTTTTGTGTCAAGCAAAAAGTAACTCCTGTGTTTTTTTAGGTTTTAGTTTGATGAATTTCTTTTAAAAATCCTTTCAAAGGATAAGAGAATTGCTCTGGAATATGGTGTCCTTGCATGCATTTAATTTCAAGGAGGCCAAGAAATATGATGTCCTGCCTTGTGCAGTTATCTCACTAGTGATCTGCAGCCTCCCTGGCTTCCTACATTTCTAGTGAAGCTAACTCCCTCCACTGGGTATTTTCAGTAGCAATGCTTCCTTATACTGCTAAGACAAAATCCTTTCCTTGAAGAATTGTTGGAAAATTCCTTTTTCCCCTGGAAAAATTGAAGAAATCATCCATCCAACTTCTTTGTTCACTAATTGGCTGGAGAACTTCTCCAGGCATCTGTGCTCATCCCTAGTGCTTATTTAAAGGAATGGGTACGTACTTTAGCCAAACTGTCTCATTCAACTTACCCCAATGATGATAGGTACACATGAAAAGATAGGTATGTGGATATCCACCTGAAAAATGCTTCATAGGAGCATGTCTCAGAATAGCTCTTTCTGTTTCCAAAGTACTTGCATTCAGTTCATTGTCAAATGTGAATTGGTCCATATATAAATCAAACTGCCTGTCCCTGATTGTTTCTGCTCATCCCTCCAGATCTGACAGGGAGGACACTCTCCAGGTCCCTTCTATCAAGCAATATCATCTCACTGGACCCAGGGGTCGTGCCTTCTTTGTCACAGGGTCTGCCCTGTGGAAGAGCATTCCCCCAGAGATTTGGGTGGTCCCCACCTTGCTAGCTCTTCATACGGCACTCAAAACTTGGCTGTACCCCAGGCATTTGGGCAGAATGTTAAATGAGCTCTGTTGCTTGGCTCACTAGTCTGACTGCTGTTTTTTGTGATCAACTGGCAATGATTTTTCTTCCTTCCATATTTTGGTTTTGTGGATTATTGGTTGTTCCATTTTACTGTCCCTTGGTTTTAACTTCTTGTATGTTGCCCAGAGTCATTGCTATGAGATGAGTGCCCATATAAATCGTATAATTAAATAATTAAACAAATGAACAACTACCAGCGCCTGTAAAATCATTTTATAGATCTGAATTTTTCAGGACTAAAAGCTATTCATCTTGAGCAGGCATAAGAAATTCCTGCATGTGAAGGAAACATACAGTATGTGAAGAGAATACAGGAGGCTTTAAAAGATATTTTGAGTAGAACTTTTTTATTATGCAAATCCATGTCATTTTTTTTTTTAAGTAGTTAGTTGGAAAACCTGTTTAACTGGTTAAAGGTTGTCAGTGAACTTGGCACTGGTCTTCCTGGCCCTGCGAATCTGTCCTTGAGGTCTGTACAAGAACAATTTATCCCAAAATTACTGAAATAAAGCATCTGTATGTAAGGAATAAATTATGAATGTTGCGAAGCATGTTCCCAAAAGCGGGTTCGGTTCACAAACTTAATTCGTTCCACGATTCTGGTCGTGAGCCGAATCAAATTTCCCCATAAGGTTCAATGTAAATAAGGTTAATCCTTTCTGAACCATATGTATTTTTTTTTTAACCACAAAAATATGAAACAAAATACAGTACGGTACAGTATGAAGGGAGAGAACACTAACCTTGCTTGAGGCGACACCAAAAAGCTTCACAGCAAGTGTCTGTCTGCGACCGCGATCTCGCCTAGAGGAAGCCACGACCACGTGTCAAAGCAGGGAAGATGGCCGCGGGTCGTGTTCGTCACCTGATGCGGAATTTGTGAACGGAAGCAAAATTTTGCGAACGCTGCTGTTTGCGAACCAAATTGCTCGTGAACAGAAGCGTTCGTTAACCGAGGTATTACTGTAATCTTTAGGAATATGCTCCTTAAGAGGGGTTGTAGAAATTATCTAAGAAGAGCAGTAAATTGTCAATATAAGGCTGCTGTGGACAATTTTTTCTGTGATTCTAATTTCAATTCGATGAGCTTATTATTAGCTGCGGGTGCTGTCTAACCTAATGTGATTTTAGGTTAACTTTGTCAGCTACCTTGAACCTGCAGCAGGGAAAATATCTTTTAAATACAAATACATTTGCAATGCCAAAATGATATAGAGAAATGGCCGGGAGATATGAATCCCCTGGGGTAGAAATATGTTTTGTTATCTTTTATCTCTGACAGTGGTTTGCTAAAACACTTAGATTTCTAATAATAAATTCCATTTGGCCTCCCAAGAGTAATGAAAGAAGCCCTCAGCAAATCAGTTCCAGAAATAATTCCAAGTATTTTAAAATGAAACCGATTCTCAAATTATTATTTGTGTTATTTTTACAATTCACTTTATAATCTTGATTTCTACAGACATTCAAACTAGATTGCAGCTAATACATATAATTTCCTTGAGCTATTTAGAGTGCACCCATCTATAATTCACTTAGGAAATAAATAACAAGTGGTCTACATAGCTCAACAGAGAATCATTACTGCAAGTAGATGACAAATGAAATACAGTGCTGAAAACCAACAAAACCAATTAGGGCGGATGATTATAACCTTGTATCCTCATATGGACTTAATTCATTCCTACAGCTGCAACTAATGTGTTAGATAATGAAAATAACATTTATGTGTTCTCATACATGCTTTTTTAATATAAGGGTGAAAGCATTAAATTTCTGTGCTAACGAATGCAATAGCTGTTTCCAGGAGTAATATTAGGGTGTTATATTCTGTGGTTATAGAAATGCCATCATGATATAACAGGCTTTCAGATAATAGCCGTTGGAATGCTTGAAACCACTACATCCGTGGGAAGATATGTTCATAATATTATGTACAAAATCCTTCTTCTACTCCTGCAAAAAGCATTATTGGTCTACCACTGCTGTTGTCTCTAAACACTGGCCTGCTGATGGCCATGAGAATGATCATACTGAGATTAAAACCGAACAATTTATGAGTTGCCTTTTTGATTATTATTATTATTAGAACATTCCTCTACATCCCCAAGCATCACTGAAATTTGTTGGCATACCTGCTGGGTGTGGTATTGTTCTGTACAACCTTATTAACTATGATGCATTTAGGACTTGCTGAAATGTGAATAGGTACCTTCCCAAAGAAAACACTGTTTTGCTAAGGAGGAAAGTCCTTTATCTGCCGTTTAGGTAGAAAAGGGTTCTCAGGGACACGCACTTCTTTATGGCATGCATGGCAGAGAACAATGTTTGTTTGTTTGTTTATTATGTTTGTACCCTGCCACAGTCTCTCAGGACCCTTGATGGCTTTACAAGAATGCATAATTATTAAAACTTCCACATTAAACAACAATAGAAGCTGTAAAAACATATTTTAAACCCCCCAAATCTGAGCATCAATTCCCAAATACCCTAGAAGAGGATCAGCTCCTTCAGGGGAGTGCTTCCCCATCCAGAGACACCAATGGAGCTGCCAGAGAACATTAATGGACAAACAGGAACTTTGTCTTGCTAAGGTTCAGTTTTAGCCTGTTCTCTCCCATCCAAACCCTCACAGCCTCCAGACACTGGGACAAGACTTCAACAGCATCACTAGCACAACCCAGGATAGTGATGTAAAGTTGACTATCACCAGAATACTAATAATATTGAACCCTGAACTGCCAGATGGCCTCTCCTAATGGATTCATGCAAATATTAAATGGTAGTGGGGAGAGCCTGGGATGGATCATCCAAATGGGTCTGGCCCTGTGGATGTCATGGAGCAGATGTCAATTGTTTCTAGAGCAGAAAATGATCTGATCATGACAAAGGGGTGATTGTAATATCCTCCATAACCCAGAACTGTTTTAAAGTGAAACAAGGTATAATATGTGGCCACCTATGTGTCATGTTCAAACCTAGACCCATCCCTCGCCATACAGAGGTTGACGTCCCCCAGCACCACAGGCGGAAAGACTCAACCATCAGCCCAACAAACAGGTATAGGAGCCCAGGAAGGGATCCCAACTGGCAGCAGGGTGGCCAGTATACCAAAAAGAAGTCTAGCTTCTCCCTAATGCCTCCCTGGCGTTGAGGCTGATGCAGAACCCAAAACCCACTTAATATGATTTTCAGTAGGGCAATATCACTGCCCTCACTCAGTCAGGTTTTAGTAATATATGCCAGATCTGCCTGTTCGCTATCAACTCTTAAATGGACAAGTTGTAATTACAGACTTGGCATTTACCAGCAACACCTTTCAGTCAGGTTTCAGGCCTGGTTATGGGACAGAAACAGCATTGATCGCACGTTTAGATGATCTCTGGCGAGTGCAGGATGGGGGTAGTGCATCTGTCCGCACTCTTCTTCACCTCTCGGTGGCTTTCGATACCATCAACCATGGTATCCTTTTGGGTCAGCTGTAAGAGTTGGGGCTGGGTGGCACAGTTTTGTGCTGGTTCAGCTCTTTCCTCCAAGGCTGTCACCAATCGGTGTTGATAGGGAGCTAGAGATCCAGCCTCCGGCCCCTACTTTTTGGGGCTCCTCAGGGTTTGGTGCTCTCACCGCTCCTATTTAACATCTACATGAAATCATTGGGTGAGATCATCTAGTACCACGGAATGAGGTATCATCAGTATGCTGATGATACTCAACTATATATCTCCATCCCAGGTGACCTAAGTAATGCTGTGGCTACCCTTTTGCGGTGCCTAGAGGCTGTAGGGGCCTGGATGGGGACAACAGGCTTCAACTGAACCCTGGTAAGACAGAGTGGCTGTGGGTACAGGGAGCCTCAAGATCTAGGAGCTTATCATCTTTGGTTTTAGGTGGGGTTGCACTACCCCAGACAGAGCCGGTGCGTAATCTGGGGGTCCTCCTGGACTCACGACTCCTGTTTGAAGAGCAGGTGGCAGTGGTGGCTAGGAGGGCCTTCATGCAACTTCGTATTGCGTGTCAGTTACACCCCTTCCTGGATCAGGAGGCCCTCCGCGCGGTCACTGCAATGCACTCTATACGGGGCTACCTTTGAAGAGTATTTGGAAGGTACAGCTGAGGCAAAATGCAGTGGCGTGGACAGTTTTGAACGCCCCTAGGGTGGCACATATAACATCTCTGTTACACGAGCTGCATTGGTTGCCAGTTTGCCTCCAGGTCCAATTCAAGGTGTTGGTTATCACCTTTAAAGCCCTTCATGTCACAGGACCATGTTATCTGAAGAGCCATCTTGCCCCCGTTATATCTGCCCACCCCACTCAGTCCAGCAGAAGCAGCATGTTGCGGGCCCCACCTGTCAAGGAATTCCAGCTGGCGGAGTCTAGGAAGAGGGCCTTTTCTGCTGTGGCCCCCATCTTGTGGAACAGCTTACCACCTGAGGTGCAGGCTGCAGGCTGCCCCCACTCTCCTGGCCTTCCGAAAAGGTGTAAAAACATGGCTATGCCACATGGCCTGGGGGCCTGATGGGGGCTAGCATTGCTGGAATTGGCTGGTGGGATGACTGATTTTGCTCCCCCCGTCATCTTGAATTGTATACTGGCTTTTATAGAATTGTTACTTGTGATTTTAATTGGGGATATTTATATTTTTATCATTTTATTGTCTTGGATTTTAATTTTAAGCCGCCCAGAGTCACCCTTTGGTGGAGAGGGGTGGTGTATAAATTTAATAATAATAATTTTTTTAAAAACCTTGAGGACTGTTGCTGCAACTGTCTGACCACCAGATCCCCAGGATGAGGTTACTGAATTGGAGAAGTCAAACCAGTCAGATAATGGCCAGCTACTGGAGCAAATACTTTACTGTTTATGAATACAGTAGTTTGGGATGTGGAACTGCACAAGTTTGGGTGACCACAAGGTGGCAGCAAAAAGATGCAGAAAACACTAATGTACACAGTAGTCTAGTAGTCATCCAGATTTTTGAAGCCCATATCTGGTAGCCTAGTTAGGAAAACATTTTGAAGTTCTCATTTTCTCTATGGAGATTTAAACCTTCTGGTTCTTGCTTGGAATCTCTCTATGACTATATTCATTCATTTCACCACAGTTAAGCTGGTTTTCTTAATTTGGTTGATTTAATTAACCACATTTTCTGGGTTATGATGACACACTGAGATATAAACTAACCGCCAAGGTGCCCACAGACACTTGGCCCCAACATACTATCTGTGCCTTAATTTTTTTCCCTATATTCTAGATTCTCTTTAGTAGCTGCTTTGATACACCTAAAACGACATGATAGAAGTCTGATTTATATTTGTCCTGAAGCATCAGATCTGCAGACCTTAATGATGTACTGTAACATGCATTTTCACAGATTAATTGCTTTCTTTGTGTAATAAATCTTTATAAAGAATTGCAGGCAAACAATTATATTTATTATACAAAGGGTATCTAAGCCTGATGTACTTTTTCCAGAAAATAATAGCTAGATGTAATTGATTAATCAAGGAACAACTGTGGTAGCATTTAAACTTGGACTTCTTGGTCTTGAATAATTTCTGAAACCTAATTAATAACTCTCTCTGAATTCAGGAACTCGCTCCCTGTGAAAAGCTACAAAAATGTACAAGGCTCCATATACTGCCAAAAATGTACAAAAAAAGGAAATGTTGTAGAGCAGTTTTTCTCAACCTTGGCCACTTGAAAATGTGTGGACCTCAGCTCCCAGAATTCCTCAGCCAGCATGAGGAACAAATCTTTAAGTATGCTGGCTGGGGATTCCTGGGAGTTGGTCCAACACATCTTCAAGTGGCCAAGGTTGAGAAACACTGTTATAGAGGATGCCAAATCTGTCTCTGTTCAAAAAGAGGCTCCAATCATTAATTATATGAGAAAGTATAAAAAGCAAGTATGTGAGTATTCGTACAGGTGTAGAAGTACACCTGAGGGGGGAGCAAAGGAAAAGAGCTGTGTTCACCTATATGTATAGGTGTAGATGTAGATGTAGTTCCTGATCCACTACCCATTGTTATGTATTATATAACCTCCAAGTGCTAAAAAGTTGCCTGTTCCCATCCTGCTGTATATAATCAATCACAGCATTAACCTGAATCAAAATAACAGAGAACATATACAGCAGTGTTGTCCAAACTTGGCCACTTTAAGATGAGTGGACTTCAACTCCCAGAATTCCCCAGCCAGCCATGCTGGCTGGGGAATTCTGGGAGTTGAAGTCCACTCATCTTAAAGTGGCCAAGTTTGGACAACACTGATATACAGTATGTGTAGATGATGGGGGATCTTGCAAGGATCTCCACCCTCCCTCCCCCTCTGTCTGAGTTCCAGGATATTGGATGTGACTCTTCCTGCATATGAAAGACCAACCCAGGCAGGTGTTTTTCTCATCAACACCAGTTCCAGGTAGGAAACCTGTTCCCCCTCACCTGGAAACTATGTGAGAGTAGGATAGCTCTAACAGCTCAAACTGAGCAAAAGCAGCACTGAAAACGACAACAACAACAAACAATCCTTCACACAATAGCAATATACTTTCTCTGCTACCTTTGCCCTACCAGTTGCATTTCTCCCATGGCTTTGCAGCAATGGGCATGAATTCTGTGTCCCACCAAGAAGCCTGCTCATAAAAGTCTTTGCTTCTTTTGGGCCTCTAGTCAAGATTGTTTGCAGGCAAATACATTTCTGACTCTCTCCCTGAATCCCACCCCATGTTCCTCGCTGGAAGAGGACAATATCTTGAGTTACAGAATACTTATTCATCAGCTAGCCTGCAGGCCCTTAGATTCACTATAGCCAGTTAAGAAAGAGAATTTCACTGTTGCCCCAGTAATATATGATTCTTTATAATCCAGTACATCTCATAGATGATGAAAGTAAAAAATATTGGCCTCAGTGGGAGAAAACCCCATTTGAGTGTATACTGAAATGCTTACTTACAATGTACCATAAAGCATAATGTATTAGTATATAAAGCCCTTCACATAGATCTACAGTCCCTGGACAAATCCTGCTATCACTACTATAGTCTATAGCAGTGTTTCTCAACCTTGGGAACTTTAAGACGCGTGGACTTCAACTCCTAGAATTCCCTAGCTAGCATGGGGAACGGCTGGCTGGGGAATTCTGGGATTTGAAGTCCACACGTCTTAAAGTTCCCAAGGTTGAGAAACACTGGTCTATAGGATGTGTGGTGGTGGTGGTGCAGAAGCAGTCTTTCTCTGCTGGTCCAACTGTCCTATGACAAGAACTCCCATCTGTGGTATGTAAGGCTCTATGCTGACATATCTTGGGCATTTTTAGAAAAGCGATCTTTTTATATTGGTCTTCCATAATTGTGAACTCCCCTTATATTTACTCTTTTATTGTTTGTTTTTCTTCTATTTTGACTCTTTTAATACTGTTTCTATTTTCCTTTATAATGATTTGAAAGCACTTTGGGATTTTTTAAATAAGAAGCGGCATATAAATACTTTTAGTAACTGAATAATAAAAATTTAATTGCGCTGCTTGCTTTGATTAAGAGCAAACAATTAGAACTGTGGGTGAAAAACAGCACAAGTGTGCGAGTTCAGGTTCATCAAAACTGTGTGAATTCTGCACCACTGAAACCAGCCACTTGCAAAGATGTATTACTGAAATATTTTACGCACCAAGTTGTCACTGAACTCTTCTGAGAGCTGGAGCTTTCTCTCACATTTAGCCTCCAGCAGGGAGGGAAGGAAGGAGCGCGCTGAGTGCAAACTAAGTTGGAAATTACCTACGGTAATCTTCCAACACTTTCTAGCTCTTTTTTTCTTACTGGTTTATCGTCTCTGGCATACCTTGATATAAGAACCTTTCATTATCTTCTTGAAGTTTCTTGATGAAAATAAATCTTTCACTTCACTGGGATATTGATCAGCTTCCAAAATCTGTTACTTCAGCACTGAAAGGCTGGAAGCAGTTAGCATAGCTGATGCTGATCTATAGAGAGTTATCTGCAACAAGGTTCCACTGATTCAACATGTATTCTTTTTCTTCGGAGAACAGAGAATTCCCAGCACCCCGGCAACTAAAATGGAAAAAGCATTTGAGGGAAGCTATTATTGCTGCCAGTAAAGTGGAACCTGGTTGTGTCCATCTGTTGATAAAAAGGTATCTGCTAGCAAAACCGATCCCCTCTTCTGTCCGCAGCAGATATCAAAGCAGATGGAAGCAGACCAGAGAATGGAAAGCCGCAAGGGGAGAGAAGCAGATAGGAAAAGTCCACTGCCCAAGTAGAAGTCTGTTCAAACAACTTTGGATATAAGTCACTATAAAAGCTGCTCTTCCAGAGCTTTGCTGGAGGTGCAATTACCTCTACTCCCTGAGGCATATGAGATGCGCTGGCTGTGTATGTTGTGTTAGTATGATGCAGCATGTGGGTGAGACATTGACACCTCCACACCTTAACATTTCCTTTCTCCAGTACGGAGTTCTTAACTGAAGCCAACTTGGGATCTCCTTTACTTCTGCAGAGTTCAAAATCAGTGCCTCCTCTAGTGAACGGATAGGAGAGTGCAAAGAATGTCACTCAATCGGTGCCCTGGGCGAGACAACCATAGGTCCTGGAGCAATAACAATCTTCTTGCCTCTACTCCAAACAAAAGGGAAATTAAATAAATTGCAACATGCCCTCTCTGTATTTTAAATACACATGTGAGTTTATCTGGTCATTTAGGAAAAAAAAAAAGTGAGAGGAAGCTACTTGGCTGAATGATACTTTTCCTCCTGCATTTAAAAGCCTCCTGCAAGGTGGGCTTGTGAATGGATAGCTTGTTCCTCTATGGCAGCAGTGGGAGACTAACTCCTCACCTATTCTTAAAAACAAATGTTTAGTGGTGTCCAGACTGGTGAAGAGCACTTGTTCTTTGTCCCTACTTCACCCCGCATATGAACATTGGCAGTTTGGTTTTCCAGGCCACAACTTCATGGGAAATCCAGCAAATCAGGGAGATCATGGAATACAGTACTTTGGTGAACATTTTGAAGCACTGGGGGAGAAAAGGTGTTCTGCAGTTTTACTCTCATTTCCTACTGGCTCAAGGCAGTAGGAATTCCTTGGTTCTGTTTGGCCTTTAAGCTATTGAATGAGAACTAGCACAGATATAATGGAGTAGCTGAAGGACTGCCACACCTACCTCAGGTCACCTCTTCACTTGCAACTCATCTTCCACAGTCATCCAACCATCATTGTACCACAATAGCATAATAAGGATATTATATGTTGGCTGGTAAAAGCCACTAGTGGGAAAATGGTCTTAAAGTGGACAGGTTATGATAGGAACAGATTTGCTGAGAAGTAGATCTATGGCTTATTTATTTATGTATTTATCTAATTCTATGCTGATGACTTTAGCAGAGACTCCTAGTGATTTACAATCATAAGTTAATGTTATAATAAGAATAGTACTGGCCTTCTATTTTATTTTGTCCTCCATTTTCATGTACTGATACAGTATGTTTTCTGTCTTATTTGTTAAGTGGCATTTCCTTGTCGAACTGAAGGTTTACTTCTAGACATGCCGTGGAAGTTTTATTGCCAGATAATTGTTTGTGTTTGGTTGTCTTCTGCAATTATTGTATTGGCTTATTGCCCCCGGATTTCCTTTAGGACATAAACGCCAAGTACACATAAATAAACACTGGCCATGAAGTGACTTTCCTGGCATCAGTTGACGTAAGCTTAATCCCTGAATTAAGGGTGGATCCACAGCCTTTTGAATCCAAAGTCAAAGAGGAACATTGGAGCAGGGATGGGGGCGTACCACACTTGTCATCACCTCTTTAAAGAAGCTACATTTTTTCCTGGGTTTGCAGGGTAACTATGTGATTGCAGGAAAATATGCATTTGAATTGAGGCACTGGGAGGCATCTCAACCCACTCCAAATCAACATGTCATACCTTATTGACACCTTCGCACTAACGTGTGTTTTCTTGGGAGGGCTACTGTGGAGTCCAGGAAAAGACACGACTTTTTTAAGGAGGGTTCAACAGGTACGGTGTGCAAATCCATGCCACTGCAAGCATCTTCTTAACTTTGCATCCAAAGTATAGCACATTCCTAGGTGCTATCTCCAGGAGGGTTTTTTTCAGGAATCTACCTCTGCACCATGTGTTACAAAATGTCTGTCTGCAAGCTGTGTCCAGATTGTTGAGTTGTTTCAGTTCTAAAGACTGAGCTGCATTTGTGTCTGTATCTGTGTACGCTTCAAAAATGATTCAGGATAAGTGCTTCAGGTCATGTACCCCTCTATTCATTGAAGCACACATGTCTTTTTTCATGGATCTGAGTAAGCCTGAAAAAAGACATAGCTGCTTTAATGAATCGAATAATTAAAGAAGCGTGTCTTTAATGCAACTTTGGAAGCACTGCTGTCCTTTTTCAGGCTCATATGAACCCTGAAAAAATGTGTGTGTGCTTTAATTAAGGACCAAATAACTTTTTGAAGTGTACATATATAGCACTAGTTATCATCTTTTCCTGTACTTTGTGCATCAGGTCGGTAGATGTTTTTTATATTTTAAAATAGTCCATATATTTTTTTAGTCCATAGTCCATATATATTTTTAAATATTCATTCTAATTTAAAGGAAAAGCAATGTTTTATAAAATTGTTCTAAATTATCTCTAGAAATCTGAAAGGAGAGCTGTTTGTATAAGCCAACAAGGCATTATGGTTGCTTTTCTATGTTTCACACTAAACATAACTAATATCTGGAGAAACTTTTTAAAATGCAGGTCAAGTATGTAATTTTTCTTTGGAAAGCAGGATTTGGAACTCAAACCATCCACCAAATTTACAGCACAGTCCTTGAGTTCAGTGGAGTTATTCCCAAGTAGTAATGTGAAGGAATGCAGTTTTAAGGTACTATGTTTATTTTCATCCTACGTTCAATAAAAATTTCATTTGCTTTTCAAGCAGAAATATAAGATTTGCTGTCTGATCTCTAGAAAGCAGTGACTTTGTTCAGTGATAGAAGTATGAATATATTGATTTGTACAAAGAAGCCAGTTTGAATCTATATCAGGCAAATGCAATACTGTAAACAAAACCTTATGGGAACTGAGCTGTTAAATGCATTTCTTTCTTCTTGGATATTGGAAAGAGGCTCTGTTTTGATGATAGCAAGTAGGAGCATATTATAAAGGAAGAATTTCCCTGCAGCCAGCCTTTTGACACATTTTACACTCCTCTTTATTCATTTTTAAACCTAACTTTTACGCAACTATTTGCATTATTTTAAAATGTTTACTTTCCAGAATCAAGTTAAATAATATTCTGGGCAAAAGGGCAATGTTTGTTTGCTTTGCAGCAGTGTGTTTTGTCACAAGGGTTTTGGGGGTTCAGGGACATGAAACAGCTCACAGCACTCAAGACAGCTATTGTGATTTTTTTTTTTTCCTCCCGTATTAGTACAGCAAACAATGTCAAGCTCTTAGTTACATTTTCAAGCATGGAAAACAACTTTGGCTCTAAAATTCTTCTCTCCCACTTTCTAATAAGTACCAGGAAAGGTAAGAAACTGGCTTAATTTATGTGTGTTTAGCCAAGGGTTCACAAGTTAACTCTCTCTGCTGCATATGTAAGCATAGAGTGCTGTCTCAAGGTAGATGCACACATTGATATTTCTATACTTTATATTCCTACCTTCTACTTAAGTGTTAAGCAAGAGGTAATTATACTGGCTGGCTTTCTCTCTCTCTTGGGTTGGCATTTTCTCCCAGTGGGTAACTGAACTTGATCTCTTCTCTCTGTCTTCTTCAACTTTCCATGAAAGCCAATTGTGATCAGTAGAATTGTCCCCTACTGTAGATCTCCTTTTTTCAGTAGGTCTTCTCCAAAACCCCCAATCATTTCTACTTCAAGAGTCTTGCCCTGAGCTCTCCTGGAATCAACAAGTCTTCAACAGCTCCCCTTCCCTATGGTAAAATGCATTATGTGTTCTACACTCAAGGGCTATTATCAGGTAAAAAGAATAACACGAGTGACTGGGTGTACACATGACAGGATAGCAGACAGATATGGGTGACTGCATGCTGTAATAGATCTCCCTTATCCAAGAAAAGTAGCTGCTGTTGTTACTGAAGAATAGGCAATGGTCCTTCTACAGACGCAGCAGGTCACATTCTTGGGGTGGAGGAAAAAAAGACTCATTTGACCATTCAGACTGTTGCCACTGCCAAAGTGGCAGTGAAAAAAATTGAACTGGGTTTTTGCAAATGATACAAAGAAAGTATAATTTATCGGTCATAAATTCTTATCTTTAGACTACAGTGGAGCAAAGCACATGAAAGTTTACTTAGCAGGTTGAAACCCAGTAATAAAAGTTTTTAAAATTAGCTATGCAAAATATACATAGAGATGTCTGAACATTTGGTCCTTCTCTGTTACTCCTGCACAATATAATAACACTAATATTAACCTGTCTTTATTGCTTATTTCTAAGATTATTCTAATTATTCTAAATGATTATTCTAACTAAGCAAAAAATCACACAAGTCAAATAAGCTAGGAATCAGTAGGATGGAGCTACAACAGCATCAGCAGGACAGCAGGAGAGAGTGGTAAGGTAATAAGGGTAAGGTCATAAATTTGGCAGCACCGCTGGGAGGAAGGAAAGCCAGTTTGGTGTAGTGGTTCAGGTAGCAGGCTGGAAACTGGGAGAGTGTGAGTTCTACTCCCACCTTAGGCACGAAATCACCTTGGGCCAGTCACTCTCTCTCAGCCCTAGGAAGCAGGCAAGGGCAAACCACTTCTGAAGTCTTGCCAAGAAAATTGCAGAGACTTGTCCAGGCAGTTTCCAGGAGTCAACGCTGACTGGAAGGCACCAAAAAAAAAAAAAAAAAAAGACAAAAATAGGAGAAAGAGATAGCAGGAGCTCCTTCTGTTTCTCCTCGCTATCTTCCAGGTCTTTTTCATTTCTGTCTAACCCCAAACATCCTCTGCTTTACACTTACATCTTATGCCTGTGCCTGAGTCTACTCACCTATTATAGTCACTGCCTTTGCTCACTATTAGCAAACTTGCTCTCTGGTTTATCACCTCCAACTGAAACTAGTCCCTCTGCTTACAAAATAAACCTGCAACTCTTAAGTAGGAGGGTTCAGTTCTTTTTTAGTTGGCTTACATAATATTCCTAATGCCGGAATGTTGGAAGTTCTTAGAAGAGAACATCAGAAACACACGAAGCAGAATCTTCCATGGTGGTTCCTTCCACATATCACAACTCGAGCATCCTGCAGTTAATTAATTTTGCAAACAGAAGATGTCTAACTCCCAAAGGAACAAGATTAATTAATAGTTGAGGAACAGCACCAAATCTATTTTCTCTGAAGGCCTCTGAAGCACACTAAAGTTCACAGCTATTCAATAATTGATTTTGAAGGGCAGCTGAAACTTAGAAGAGCAAAGAAGGCTAGGATGCAAGTCTCAGTATATATGCAGGACTTCCTCCTATGGCTCTAGTCCCAAACAGCAGCCTATTGGCATGCACTGTATCTTGTGAATCACACACTGGGGCTCTGCTTCCTACTGAAAGCCCAAAGTGGAAAACAGGGCAAAACAAGCTGGACGTTCTCACTGCACAATGATCATGGAGGCTGTTAATCAATAGATTCAAGAACTTTTAGTAAAAAAGAACCAGACTAAGATCTTTCACTTTTCTTCTGTAAGGTTCTTGGCTACCCAGAAAACTTGAAATCAATCAGCAGCACAAAATAAAAGACTTCACGCAGGGACTTCTCTAAGCAGCGTTTTATTTGGCCAAGCAAAAGTCTGGGTGCTCGCACCATGCACCAAGAGAGAGCAGGGTGGCACACCTTGGAGACAAAAACCACAGCCTTTTACAGTATTTTTAAAAAGGCAGAACTTAGTACCATTATAATGAAGATGAGTTTTACAACCAGTTAAAGAAACTTTAGCAGAATACACTATTCCCCGCCCTTGTTTGCTTACATTAACTCTATTCCCTGCCCTTGTTTGCTTACATTAATGTAAAGGAGTTTCCCCTAACTCTTATACCTTGTCAGTCCCTGCAGACCCTTGTTCTGGGTCCTCCCTCCTTATCGGGCCGCAGACTTAGTCTCTTCGGGAGACGTTTTCCCTATTATCTGAGCTAGCTCGTCTGTGGTTAGTTGCTTCCTCTTGCAATTTCGCTAAGTGCTGTTAGTATTGAAGCTTGGCTATAGAGAACTCTGCGCATGCTCTAGAGCTATGAAGTTAACATTGCCAATTGAGATATTGCTTCATTGCCACTTTAGATATTGATCCCTTTACTTCTTTGACCGTAGGATGCAAACGCCACACAGAGCAACTTCTTTAAACAATTGGCAAAAGATAGTATTCAGAAAGCCTCTACTATAGTCCTTATGATTGTTTAGGGAAGGTCTGGTGAGATCTGACAAAGCCAGAGCTTGCTGAATATTGATCAGGGGATGACAATGTCTTTAATAATTCTAGTTTTCCTGACCTTGACTGAAAAAAAAGAGAAAAATAATACAAAATGTATTTAAAACCACACAAGTTATACTACATATACATATGACAGAATTTGAATTATCTTTATGCAGAATATTCGTTTTTTGTTTTTGTTTTTGTTTTGCTTTAATTTATATCTATCCTATTCTGTTGCAACCTAGCATCTTCATCCTGTGCCAACGGTATGCTTTTATTAAACAGTGGGATGCATAATGAAACTAAACTGTTGCTTCTGTCCCATCATCCTGAGCACAGGCTAGCTGTACCCCTTATTTGTAATCAGCCACACTTTTCTGACTCAGTGTGGGTACACTCTACGTGTGTGCAACATGTACATAGGGCTTCTATCTGTTTGATTTTAGGTCCAGTGAAATGAGAACAGCCATCTATCGTCAGCTACAAATATCACCTTTTTAATGAGAATAGTTAATTAGCAAACATATTTCAAAAAATGCTGGAAAGTTCTCACTGCGCAATATACATGCAAAAGGTGTGGCAGCTATGTATATTACAGCAATACATGCATCAGAAACTGGAAATTAAATTATGTACACATACACACACACACAGAGGAAAAAAAGTCTAAACTTTATATCAGCAGGTATTGTTGAATGTATGTATGTATGTATGTATGTATGCATGTATGTATATATTATCAACAATACCTGCTGATATAAAGTTTAGACTTTTTTTCCTGTCCCATAATCTTACAGGTAGGTTTCCTTTTTTAAAAAAAATCTCAAATGACACAAAAGATTGTGCTCTACAATTTTCCATCAGGAGATTGTTGTTGAAGGATATTCAGCAGCTACATTATGACAAACAAAACATCCTGCATGTGGTCTAGTCTGCTAAAAATGAACTGAAGAAAATATTAATGGACAAAAGATATTAAGACATTCCTTTATAAGGATTTTTTTCTTTAAAAACTGTGTCCATTTGCTGTCCATTTTAAATGAATTATTTCCTTACCAAGTAATTATAAATGTATATATAATATATAACCAGCAGATTTAACAGTTTGACATTCTTAAATGATAAACTGCTTTACAAAGGAAAGGTCTACTTTTCTACCATTTGCAGTTTTGCTTTTGCTATGCTGACTTTCATCTAAATGTCAAAGTGCTGATTAAATTGTCTTTCTCATTAAATTTTGCTTAATAATATACTGACAAATATGAAAAGTAAACTGAACTTTGCAGAAGCTAACTTCCATAAAAGCAGAATTCCTTGCAGGAAATTAATACAGCAGCTTTATTGCAAATTAGAGCATTATTCTTTTCCAACCCAGTATTGCATTTCTGGCTGGCACTGGTTCTCTATGGCACAAATGGGTCTATGACTTAGAGATGCTGCTTCTCAAATAAAGGAAACTTTGATGGAACCAAATAGAGTCCAGAGGATTTACTGAACTTGGGAACTGAGTGTGCAGACTCTGACATTGAATATGAGACTTTTTTGATGCAAGTATGTGCTGAAGCCTACCCCATCTGCAATATTAACAGTCATTGATTTGATTAAGTAAGAGGTTTATAAAGAGCTGGTGTAGTGTAGTGGTTAAGGCATCAGGCTAGAAACAGGGAGACTTTGAGTTCTGGTCCTGACTTAGGAACAAAGCCAGCAGGGTGACCTTGGGCCAGTCCCTTGCTCTCAGCCCTAGGAAGCAGGCAATGGCAAACCCCTTGTGATATCTTGCCAAGAAAACTGCAGGGAGGCGGTTGTCAAGAGTCAACACTGACTCAAAGATGCAACGAAAGAAAAAAAAGAAAAAGAAGTTCAATATCAACAAGAATATTATAATGTGCAAGCCAGGTAAAGGGAATAAAACAAAGAGTAAAGGCATATATCAAGACAATAAACAGCTAGAGCCACTGCTAGAAAATTCTTACGAATTCCTTTTAGATGAATGCTGAGAATTGGGAGACCTACACAAATCTCCTCCAAATGTGACTCACTACAATGGAGGTCGTTTTCCAAATTTAGTTGCTGCTCACAGTATGACCCAATGTCTCCTGTGTTTAGAATGTGAGCAAGTACCTTGTAATTGCAGGGGACGTAGTTCTACTGGAAAGGAAACCAATACTATTACGATTGCAAGCTCTGATAGCTGCCATGAGCGCTCATTTTTAGTCCAATTTTCCGTCTGTGAGTATTGCACGGTTTGAATTGTTCCTTTGTATCTGAACACTTTCCTCTGGCAGCATCTCATATTATGATAGTACTTTGTACTCAGCAGTAAATAGAAGCTGCAGTTTCCCTAAAGATCTATTACAAAAGCAGTCAGTGGGGAAAATGAATATTGGGTGGGAGATAACATGAGGACAGATTGAAATGTGTATCTATATTCTATGAAGGAGGTGGCTGACAGACTGCTGGCATATAAGGCCTATGTAATTCTTGGAGTCAAAAAGAGCAGGAAAACTCAGATGATTTCAGATGAATTCCCACCAGGTTTTATGCGCAGATTCTTATGATTTACTGGTAGCTAGGCTGTGTCAAAGATAGTTGTGAAACTCGTGCCTATTGTTCCAACAAAAAATAATTCTAAGTATATGATTTTCAGATGAACTGAAATAAGAATGCACATTAGAAGTAGCTGTATGAAGCGTTAAGAGGATTTTCTTGGTCTAATAAGACATAAATATTATGGGCCTGTATTTAACATTCTGACAAGTCTTCTGAAGGCAATGTCCCTGATGTGTGAATTCTGTAGGAAATGGTAAAATCTATATGCCTTCATGCAGAATTCTATTTTTCTACGTATAGGTTTCTGATAAATAGCACACAATAGCTAGATAAATTTTACTCTGAAATGGCTTCCCTGTGACTTTGAGACAAGAACGGGTTATAGTCTGTGCAATATTCTGTGCAGTTGCTAGGATGCAGAGTGTGTTTCCGTAAAGTGCTAGAATGCAGATCTTGGATTTCTTGGCCGTGACTAACATTTTCAGAATACGCTTTGGCTAATCAATACATTGAGATCTGGGGAAATGGGTAAATTGAGTTATTCTGTTGGTGTTCTTAGCCTATAGGGGAGTCTAATCCTAAACTGCATCAACTGGAAAGATATAATGAAGATGCCATGGAAAATCATAAATAACAGCTGCCATTTCCACACTGAGAAACAAATTTATACGTGAAAGCCGTATCACTGTGTTAACAGATTCATCAAAAGCATTCCTAAAATAAATCCAATTCATCTCCATCTGCAGGTGACTGTTTCAACAAATGATGCTTTTTTTCCCTTTCCCGTGCTGACTGATTTGCATGGTGGCTCGGTAATAACACCTAATTTCCATATAGATTAAAAATTACCTTGAAGTCTATTTACACCCTGATGAGCCACAGACAATATAACAAAATGCTGATGTATGAGTTTTATTAAGTCTACATTGCATAAAATATTAGAAATGCCTTATATATCCCACTTTACATCTATGGGTCACTTACACAAATCGGTCCTCCAGATATAACAATTATTATTTATTAAATTTATTAATAAATTTATTATTACATTTATATGCCGCCTGACTCCCAGTGACACTGAAGGATGGGGTTGAGCAGAAACATCAATTACTTATAATATTAAGACGCAGTATCATTGTTTGCCTGATTTTAGATGTTAATAACAAAGGATATGGTGTTGGGTAGTGTTTTTAGATACACCATACTTGTGAGTAGGAACGTGAACCTGTACATATTTACTCAAAAGTAAACACTAGGGCACATTTAGTAAGAATGTTTCAGGATGTAGTTTGAAGTTGACAGTGCTTCAACTAGGCAGCTGCTAGATAGTGACTGAACTAATTTGAATCTTTCCTCTAGCAAATGTTATACTTTGGGCTTTAGACAAAAATTCTTCTGCTGTATTTTCTTGGGCTTCAGTGATGTTTATGCCACACATCATTGGTACAAGGCATATAAAAGATAAAACTATTTTTCTAAGTTTGTTTACTTCCTAGTGTCGGCCTCTGCTACTCTAAAATAAGGTATATTGCTATTAAATGTTTCCTCTTCCCTTCCCCCCTTTCCAAAAATCATAAAATAATAATTAAGGGTAAGGTTTTAAATAGCTAGGTAAAAATTGGGTTCTTAGTTCCTTTTTCTGACAACCAGTATTGAACCAATTCTGCACTATGCTAAAAATTCCCTGAATTGAAACCAGCGGGTCTCAAACATTTTGGCCTCAGGACCTCTTTACATTCTTAAAACTGATTGAGGACCCCAATTTCATTTATGTGGGTTATAACTATCAATATTAACTGTATTAGAAATTACAATGGAGAAATTTTAAAATATTTATTTGACTTTGTGGACCCCCTGAAAGGATCTCAGAGAACCTCAGGGGTCCTCAGACCACATTTTGAGAACCACTACCCTAAACCATACATTCTGGAGCCAACAACTCATTGGGAATGAAACTCTTTTTGGGGCGTTAAATATATTAGACTTGCCATTTTGGCAACCTATTGTCCACATTTCAGGATACTTATAGGCACTATACAATCCTTGATCTTACAGGGAACCTGAGTATTTGGAGTGCTGCAAAGTACACAACTGCATAAAAAAATTTCCCTTTGCAAATATTACACTGGATTTTCAACATCAAGGAGGCAAGTACTCCGTAGGTATACTGAATACATGGAAATAGTCCTGGTGTAGGTGGGTGAGGCGTAATTAAGGAGAGGTTTCTTGTTTGAACCCTGGAGGAAAAAGAGAGATTACATTTAAACTCAGAGAGCTCCTATTCAAAAAGTCAGTAAGCAGGTTTAGTAGCTATATGATACAGGAGAAGAGATAACGGGCAAGTGGGAAGGAATCGTCATAGCACGACCACAGAAGGAAAAGGAAGGAGGAACAAAGTACAACCTATTTCCATCTGCTGTATTAAGCGGTGGAGGAGAAGCAGATCCTTATCTGTTCCTCCTCGGCCTTTCCTCCAATGATCCCCTTTCTTAAGGGAAAGCACCCGTATTTCACCCAAGCGGTGTTGCAGCTGTTGAAGTACTGTAGCCCTTTCCCACAGCCAGGGTCGACGTTGAAATTCAACTACCTTCCCCATCACTTCTATACAATGGATGGTGATGGACTGCCATGGCGTCCATGCTGTTAGTTTGTGTTATTAAGGAAGCTGAATTTAGTTATGAAAAGAAACAAATCTATAATTTTCTTCAGATCAAGAAGTCCTGAAAGCTTATTTTCCAAAAGTTTGATAGACAGATCCCTGAGAATTTCTCATGCAGATGTTAACAGTACTTTTCGGTGGAATTTTCTGAAAAACAGCTGTCTCCCCCCTCCCTCCCCCCCCCCCCCCGAGGGTAGGCCTGGCTGAATGTGGGGATGATCTCTCTTTATTTTATTAAAAGCTTTGGAATTGTCACTGATTGCTTACTTGGTATTTGAATTAAACTTTTTAAAAAATGAAGGTTTTAAAAATAAACTCTAGCACTAGGACTGTAAAGTTCAGTGAGGTAGATGAGGAGGAGGATATATTTTGGGGAGTTCCTGCTACTTCTTGTACTCAGAAGAAGCTTTCTTGAAGATCCATGCTTGCACTAGATGTCAACAATGACTATGGAGGGGAAGAACTGAAAAGGAAGGGGAGAAACAGATTGGAGCAACCAATGCCAGGACATAACTTTGAATATGGGTTCTCTCTCCAGAATTATGGTACCTCACAACTGCTTATGTTGCTTCTGGGTCTTCTCTGTGTAAAACTAGCATCAACAAAACATCCTGAAAGCAATTAAAGTGACCAATGGATCTGCTTGGCTATCAGTTGGCCCATTGAAAGGGGCAATTACATACTCAGCTTGATGGGATTCATCCAACCATCTTTTCCGTCCTCCTATTCCACTTTCTACTTCAGGGATCTGCCCCAGAACAATGTAAACAATGTAAATATTTCAGCACTTGTTGTAGTGGGACAAAACCAAACACCATTGGTTTTACATGGTAGCAGCAAATGGTGTTACATGGTAGCAGCAAAGACTGAGGGCATGGTCAAAAACTGTTAAATAAAGGAAAGAAAGATAGTTTGTTGATCCAGGTTTAAAGCTGTACCAAAAAAAGTTCTATCTCAGATACTATACAAGGCTGAACTAGAGGGCTTGAATAATAATTTTACCGCAGCTCTGAAAATTACACAGAGGCATTCTTTTTAAAGGACACTCAGCTACCCTTCAGCTTGAAGAGAGCTTGGCCTATCCTTAGTGAGAGCTCCATTCACAAATCTTTAATTAATTACTATAAACACATCTTGCCAAGAATTATGTTTCTAGTTAAGCAATGAAGCATCAGAAGATATGGAAATCAGCATTAGATTATCTCTTCCAAACATATTTCCCCATCCATGCATAGGAATATAGGGCTGGATGTTTGTTTGTTTGTTTGGCATGATTTTGGGATACACAAGCCCACAGAGTCTCTAGATTTGATCCATGGTAAGATGAAAAAAATCTAGAGAGCCCATAATATAGCTTTATATAAAGTACGTCAGCTTTCACAGCTCTAAGGTTTCAAATTATACCAAGGACAATGACTGATAAGAAATACCATCCAAACCCTCTGGAACAAAGTTTCTGTATGTATACTCTCTGTCCTAGAATGGGTTTTAAAAAGATGAAGCATTTTGACTAAGCAATGCAATTCACCAGTTAATAAATCTAACAAGCGGGGCCTCATTTTTGCATATTTAAACTTGTAGGTGTTATCACATGACTGAAGCTGTAAAATTCAGCACGTTCTGAGAATGAGTACCACCAGGATACTTTTATGCTTAGAAGAATCTTAAATAATGTTTCAGGATTATAAATTAAAATGTAGTCCACTGAATGATTGTAAAGAACCCATGTATGTGGAAGGGACATCATCTCTAGAAGGTTTTGGTATGCGAAGGGTGAAAAATAAGACTGCTTTGGGTTATTGGGAATTGGACAGCTGCTCGCTGGGTTGTGAATGAGGACACCTCCTGTGAAGCTGAACGCTCCATTCTGCTACAAAGATTCATGAAGCTGAGGTGAATCTGTTTGCCATTAACAAACAAAACATAGCTTCATGAGAGAGGGTGGGTGAGTAGTTCAGTATTTAAGAATGACCTGTCATTGCTCAGTTGGATAATAAAAAATGTGAACATGGTAGCATTTGGGGAGTCTAAAAGAATTGATTGTTGTGCATGGGTTTTCTTCCTATGCATGTGGCAGTCCCATCACCAAGCACAGGGCATTCCTTCTGTCATGATCAGCCAGGACACAAATCTGCAGTCATTCAATTGGAGAAAGAGAGAGAGAGAGAGAGAGAGAGAGAGAGAGAGAGATGTACACATACATATACTACCCAGAGTCACTCTGCAGTGAGATGGGTAGTAACAAATTTGAAATATAAACACACACACACTGTCACCACTACAAACAATATGATATGTAATGGAGATCTATCTATCTATCTATCTATCTATCTATCTATCTATCTATCTATCTATCTATCTATCTATATCTACAGTATATCTATATCTGTCTGTCACCGCTACAAACTAAAAGTGGCTGCATAGTGGAAAAAGATGTATATTTTTTTTCCAGGTCCCATCATTGGGTCTGTCAGTGGCTAAGTTTGCAAACTGCATTAAGGTTTTGGCGTAGTGCAGAGGTTAACAACCTACGACCCATGGGCTAGATCTGGTCTACAACCAAAATCATCTGGTCGGTCACCCCAAAAGGAAATATATCCACCTGGCCTGTGGTGGTCCTACAAAATAATTCAAGATTGTATTCTATTTCAGGCCAGATGTAAAACTGCACTATTTTTTAAAAAAATTGTAATGGATCTGGACAGTGCTACAAGCCTGTATATAAACATACATGTGTGTTTATAGAGTACCTTCAATTACTGAAATCTCTTCCTCCTCCCTCTGTAAGCATTTCTTTCACCAACTACGAGAGGTGTCACCAAAGCTGTGCAGATTTTGGCTTGACTTAGACTTTCCCCCTTTGGCTGCACCTCTCTTTCTTTCCCTTAAGAAAGAAAGGTGTCTGTATGGTTTACCCCAAAAAGTTCTTCCAAGTGCCAGTGTATTTGCCCGAGAAGGAGAGAGCAGCCTGCCATCCACTCACAGACATCACCTCTGGCCCTTATGGAGTTGTTGACCCCCTGGCATAGCATGTTGTGTGAACACAGCAACTGTAGTTTGTAAATCATGGTTTATGGCTCAGGATGTCATATGAACCCCACCAATTGCAGCTTGTTTAATAAAGTGGAGTTAACTAAACCATGGCTTTACTGTCTGTAACTACTGGAGACAGTCAGTCATTAGGTTCATACACTGTTCTAAGCAATGCTTTGTTTACCATAGTTTATTGGTTTATAAATGGCAATGGCTGGATTCATGCATTAAGTAAACCACAATTGATTGTGATTTATTTGTTGATCTAGAATGTGTTGGGGGGGCATCATTTAACGTGCTTTTGGGATGGTGAGGGCTGCCTAGGCAGGCTATATACAAAATGGATAGAAATGTTGTGACAGCCACACCTGAGTGCAGTCAGGATTTCCTGCTTTTTCTAGTTTGTACTGGGGTGAATTCTTTGATTGATTTTTAAAACTATATTAAACGTATCTTATGGATTATATTTCAGAATCATGGGAAACAGTGCTGCCTTGGGACTGTCCACTCCTGATTTTTTGGAAAAGAGCACAGTTGCTTTCTGTTTATTTCAGACTACGTATAATTAATTATTCTTCGGGAGCAGGGAGGTGTGTTCCTGTGCTCGGAAGGAAAGATGCACAACAAAAAGCTCTCATACACTGTTTGCTTCCTCCTCTTCCAGCTCAATCATGAATAACTCAAGTGCAATTCTTAGAAACTCTGCTGTGAATTGCAATCCTGCCATCTTCACCCTATCGTGTTGTAGCTATGGTGTCTGACCTCATTATCCCTATTGGGTTGTTGCTGAATGCCTAAGAGAGCATTTCTACTCCGTATCTTGTTTGTTTATTTGTCTTGCAGGCTGAATATCATCCTCTTTGCAAACCCCAACTTAACAATCTCTTTATTTGGACTAGCTCTGTTACGGATCTGACGACGTGCCACCCAGGTCTGGTTCCACGTTTGTCAGGATTTGCAAGTTAATGCGCTGCAGTGAATTGCAATGCTGGCAGTCGTGTTTTCGTTTGGTTGTAGGCTGGTTGGTTTGCTTTTACAGCTGGTGGAATCTGTCTGTTTGCTTCCAAGTTCTGTTTTGTACACACCAAAGAAATTCCATTTGACTTGAATAAGCCCTAGAATTTGGCCATGATTGAAAAATAATTCAACGGACTTTGGACAAGGTTAAACGGAGTATTCTATGAAACTAGTAGCTGCCAGAGGGACACAATAGGAAATGCATATAACGGATCCTCACCGAACATAATAAATGGCTTTCTTTTAAGAACTGGAGAGGTTGGAAAGAAAATCTATTCTCACATCCAAATCAAATTAGATTTAGATGCTTATAATTATGGTTTAATAAATCCAACCAAATGGCACATTATAAAAGAGAAAAGGCACTGCATTTTGGAAAGGATATTTCTACAGGAGTCCGTATAGCTTTTTTCATTATTACTGTTGGTAATTGCATTGCAATATTGGTCCAAAATCACAGGCTGAATACACAAATTATTCTGATTCCTTGCTATCCATAATTCAAAAAAAAAAAAAAAGGAAAGAAATAGCAGTAGGCCTGAAAACGTATCAGATATCTTATCAAGGTTAAGGAATGAATTGGGGGAAACTGAGGATATTGTACTTTAAGAACACTTTGTATAAGAGTATGATTCAGTATTCACTATCCTTTTATTTTTAATGACAAAATTATAATCAAGTCACAATTTTCCACATTAATTGTAAATGTTAAACTTTATAATTCTAAAACCCTATACAGTATGATTAAATCATGAAATGCTGATGTGAGATGAAGCATCGGGCTTCAAACATTGGATGTTTCCACTCATCAAGAAAAAATATTTTTTGTATGCGAAAGGAATAATTACTAAGTATTCTATGGTATCACCACACTAGCCCCATTCTATTCCGACAATAACTGTTCAGTTTTCGTGTTTGTTCTTGAAAAATAATTCATGAACACAGTATAATTCAGGAGTAGGCAACTGGATGCTCATAGCGTCGGTACACCTGTACATGTCTCCCTTAGGATCTGCCAGTCTCTGACCTCACTTTTGAAAATGTTTCCTTCAGTTTAAAAAAGATGGAAAGTTTGGTTGGTTATAAGATTGCTATGTTGCTCTCTTCCAGACTGGCTCTGAGTGACTTACAAAAAAGTCAATACATTAAAAAATAGGGAGCAAAAGAATAAGAAATGATACTATGATAATGATGACATCCACTGAGGCAGACTCAGACTCACATCTCCGAAAGCCTAATCTGCTGCAAAATAGCAGATAGGAAGCTGTCAAGATGTAGGAGGTTCGCTGTTCTGCAAGAGGGGACCAACACTAAGAGGAACTGATTTCACAGTCTCTGGAGAAGAAATGAGTGACCTCACCAGGCCTTCTCTTCCTGATCTCACTGGATGAGCAGATTCATTTTGAAGCAGGCAAACCTGAAGATATGTGGGCCCCAAGCAATGTAGGGCTTTAAAGGTAATAACCAGCACCTTCAATTGTGCCCAGAAACCACTAGGGAAGGGAAAATTAAGCTTTGGGTGGTAATGGAGGAAGGAGTTGCTTGTATCTCCTACAGTTTGATTTCTCCTTACCTGTTTTTAGATTGTTGTCTGTTTGTGCTTCCCCTTGGAAGTTGACCTGGTATCTACCAAATCTTAACAGTTGTTTTTATTGAGTTTTTCATTGACTGCATCATCTATTTTTAAAACATTTTTAAACTTGTACTTATTTTCTTTTTTCCTTTGGAAATTATAATATGTAGCTTGTAAAAAATAAATAAATAGGGGGAAAAAGAAAGGTTGAGAGAGAGAGAGATGAAAGGAAGGAAGCGAAAGTAAGGGGGTGAAGTGCCAATTCTTTGAAGGAATGCCTGTCGGAAAGTAGAAGGTCTACCTACGTGTGAGGGAATGAAGTTGGGATTGCTATCTGCACTTGGGAAAAGCAGGCAAGAGGACTATTAGTCAACTGCCAAGACCACAAGCTAAGGTGAGTAGCATATTCCAATGGGAGCCCTGCTTGGATCTTTGCCGGGAGCTCAGTAGGAACTAGAAGAGGAACAGCCACACTGAGACAGCACCTCATCCCAACCAGGGTAAGAACTTTTGGAAGGACGCGAAGGTTGTCTGCCACTTTACAGACTAATAGACTTTTGCTTGAACTAAGTATTAAAGGATTGTGTATTAAAGACATATTTACATGGCAACCTTGCAAGTCCTAGAAGGGTAGAGAACAATAGTCTATTGTTGGGGAAGGTGTGTGCTGCAATAAAGCGCTGTGTACAGGTTTGCTACGCTGTGGTGTGTCCAGTCCTTGGAAAGTAAAGAACTTCACACTACAGTAAAGTAAAAGTAAAACTTCCTGAGTTCAGATTGGCATTCACATCTTGTCTGGTGGGGGGGGGGGGCAGGGAGATTGATCTACCACTGACTCTGGTGGTATAAAACAACAGACAATCAATGTATTATAAATAACACAATAACCCTATAATAATAAAATCATTTAATAATGGCTCCCCCAGTCATTCCAAATCAAAGGCATGCTTGAACTTTGTGAAATGCAAGAATCAGGGCAAGACGTAACTCAGGAGAAAATGTGTTCCAAAGCACAGGGACTACTATTGATATGCTGGCCTCTTGGTACATACTCCATGTACCTCAGATGGGGGTTGGGATCCTTACCAGGCCTTCCCTAGATATTTGGGCCTGATGGGCAGAATCACATTTGGCAAGGCACTGTACTGTAGTGGGGTTGTCCCACTAATGGTCTGGTCACTGCATTCTGTACCATCTGCAGTTTCCAGGTTGTCTTCAGAGACAGCTCCACATAGGGTGCATAACAGTAGTTCAGTTGAATGGTTATCAGGATATGAGTTAACATCACTGAGGTGTCCACATTTAAGTAGGGCAACAACTGGCTCACCAACTAAAGCCTGGCAAAGTCCACCCCAAACCATGGCTTGCACCTGCTGTTCAGGCTGGATCTACAAGTCCAGAAGAACCCCCAAGGAATGGACCATTTATTTCAAGGAGAGCACCCAATCAAGAGTAACTACTGAGAACAAAGTCACCAAATTATTCTGATGTTTATGGACAAGTACCTATTCTTTCTTAATATGATTTAATCTGGCCTTGTCTCTCCCTCTCCAGTCCCTAACAGCCTCCACGCACCTGTTCAGGACTTCTACAACATCTCTGCCTCAGCCTGAATTGGTGATAATATCTCACCTCAAATCAGCAGATGACCTCTTCCAGCATTTTAGCCATAAAATAACATAGAGGAGAGCACCGAGCACATTGGAGTAACTTTCTCAACAACCTTTCCCAGAAAAGGAAGGTTGGAGGCAGGGCAAAATTTGTTACTACAGCCAGATTGAGAGATGGTTTCTTTAAAAGAGGGGGTACCCCAACTCTTTCAAATCAGGTGACACAGTATTCTCCCTCAGAGAAGCATTTACATCTCCCAAATCCAACAATACACACCTTGTGGGGCTGCCTGAAGGTGCCAGGAGGAACATTATTTGAGCCCACAGGCAGCAGAATTCATACTGTAGATTCTTCAGATTCAAGATGCTCAGAAGAATCTCACAAGACACTAGTCTGCTCACCACAATGAATTCTATCCAAGTGGCATCAAGACAAGAGTAGATATGAGTCACTTTACCCATGAGAAAACCCACACATCCAGATAGCCTGCAGAGATCTTGCCCCACCTGTCCTTCCCTAAAACAATCCAGAGGATTCTGAATGGATTGCTGGGCAGAAATCTGTGGATACAATATATGAATTGATGCTTCACTGCTCTTATTGACAAGAATGCTTAAATTTGAGCTCCTGCCAATGCTTGATCACATTTCTCTTTAGGTTTTCACCACCATCACTCAAAAAATCTTTTCAGTTGCTTTATTTTCTTCAGTCCCTCAGTCATATTTAATATCATATTTAATACTAATAATTTTGCATAGCTCCAGAAGGGTTCAGGGTTTAATTTCAGAAGTGTATTGTTGGTTAGCAGATGCTCAATTCATGTGGAAGCCTAAAATTTGTGTGGATGATATTTCTCTGTCTTCATCTGACTTTCATAGGGAAAGGCTCTGAAATCCGCAGCCAATAAAAACAACTTCAGCTCTGAGAAACATCATTAAAACTAGAGCACAGATGGCATTTAACACCCAACACATTACACTGAATGCTGTCTTCTGCTTCATCAACATGTTGAAGAGGTTATAGGAAAGCTGATACATTACTGCACACGTGGCTTACTTGGCCAGTATAAAGAGCTTTGGGGGAGAAGTTTTGCAAACTGTTGTCACTGTAACTGGTCAAAATATTCTGTTCTGTGGTGCGTTGCTTCTCTCCTTATTCATCATTGTTACTTGGAATAATACAAATTACAATACAATTACATTGTCTTTAAAGACAGCAGCAAGTTTTACCTGACAAAATTGGATGCCAACCAGTCAGATCTTGGCTCTCTTTGAAAAGTTAACCCACGGTATTAGAAAACTGAGAAACATGAATCACAATGCCACAGTTCTGGATGTACTGTGTCCTTTTATTTTGCTTCATGTTCATCGTACATCAGTCAGCTGTTGTTCTAGAAGTCAGCCTTCTAAAGTCACTCATTATTTTCGAATTATACCGCCAAGCTTCCTTGTTTGTGGTGGTTTTCTTTTTGATGCATGATGGACTTCATGGGAATAGTGTGGTTTCAATGTTCATTGTAATAAAATTTAAAAACAGTGTGCCCACTGATCCAGTTCATTAAATAAGTTCTAGTTACAGTTTATTCAAAGCATTCTAAAATAAGCTTTTTGCTCACAATAAGGCTTCTGAAAGTAAGATTGGAATATACAACAGAATGCTCCACAAAGAACTTTGTTGAGATCACCAATCTCGGAAATAGTAAAAGCATGCCGGATTGCTAGTTCTGCATCTGAGCAGTACAGTCTGATTACAGAATGTGAGGGTGAGAAGGTTGGAATAACATCTTGTAGATACCAGTATACTCAGCTACTCCCAGAGAGACAGGAAGCAGGGTCTCCTGGTTCTTCTGAAAATTCAACTCCCCTTGGTTCTTAAATCTTTCCTTGTCTCTGTGCAGCCTCATCAAGATAAGCATTTTATAACTGCGTGAACTGCAGCTTCAATTTGTTTTCCTGCTTTTCCCTTCCTCGCCTTTTAAAATCTGTTGTGCTATGCTTTTTTAGATCATAATCCTGTTTCATTAAATTGAACTTACATAATTTGCTCTGGGAATCTTTCCAAATGAAGAGTGGGGTATAAACACTTTAAAAAGTAAATAATTTTCCACAATGTCCTCTAGAGTATTATCATAAATCATAGTCTGAGTTGGTAGTAGTGTCAGGGTATAACTTAATTTTATGAATGTGAGGAAACAGATCTGAATAACACCGATAATCTAATAACAGAAGTCTCTAGAAAAAAATAGAATGCATAGGAATGGAAATACTTTAAAAAATGCATGTTAACAACTGAATCCTGCAACAGAAAGTGGTAGTGTATCCTTCAACTGTTCTGAAGCATTCCTTCCAAGCATATTCCATACATACTCCCATTTTTCATTTTTCAGTGTCACTCTGCATTTCATATTATTGAGCATGCTCACTCATAGGATTTGGGGTGGGGGGAGTAAAGAAGGAAGACTGCCCCTTACAGTTGTGTTCTTTTGTGTATTTTACTGGGCCCACTGGCATTTTGGATTCTCCCCAAACATGCTGACACTTCCCTCATTTCACTGTGGCCCTGTTTTAGTTAAAATCTTGATAACAGGAACCAAGTTTCCTGTTAAAACTAAATTATGTCAAATATTTTACCAATGTTCTTAAAACAAAACTATGTTTTGCTAGTTTCATCTTGCATACTACTTCCACAATTGAATCTTACTTCTCTTCAACTGAAGAGGATGTGGGCATTCAACACAATAAACTTGGCTATTTTTATCCAAAGTTACTACCAGGCTAAAAGTGTTATGTTCCTTTCCCAACAGATGTTATTTTCAGGACTGTTCTCATTATTCCACTTTTTCAGATGTAGATTTTAATTTTACTGCTAAATAAATGAGTTGCTAGAAAAATCACATCCATAAGAAGCACTATCTGGATTACAATTAGAAAACCTTTCTGTGTAAAACAGCATCGATTTCAGTAACTGCGTATTTAATTGTGAAACAGCTGAGAGTCCATGATACATTGAAATAAGAACAGATATGCTCCAAAAATATTTTAACCGTGCAATTAACTTTAGATGATACTCAAAATCCAGGATCGAGCCACCAGGTGATAATAATATTGTTCCATTTTTTTAATACATCCTTGCTTTCCTAATGAGATATTAATGTATCAACTTGCGAAACTAAAAAAAGAATAGCACTTAGGGTATTCTATTTTTCACCTCGCCTTCTTCGCTGTAATGTGCTGCATATTGGACAGCACATGAAGACAACTTCAAAAGGTGTGGAATGCGGCAGGTGAAATTGTAACAGGTACAGGCAGTTAAAATTATATTGCATTGATTCTAAAACAGCTGCCCTGACTGTCTCTTTGCTTCCAAGCCCAGTGCAAAGGTGCTTACCTTTAAATACTTATTTTGGGAGCAAGACACTTATATAAGTTCCATTTCTTGAACCAGTCCGATGTCATATGAAGATTGGCCAGGTTCTCCAGATACCCCTGGTACATTATGTGACGCGCAACTGCTTGTTTGGTTTTGATGCTCCAGTTGTGGAACGCCTCTCCAGGGAGATACTCTTTTCAGAACTACCAAAATATAAATTTTATTTATAATTAATGTGCAATTATAAAGTCTATATGATAAACTTATTTACAGTATTATATTTATATAAATATAAGTATATATTATAGAATTATAAGCATATACAGCATAGTTGGGGAAGGGGGCAGCAAAAGGCAAGATGGGATAGTGACCACACGATTGTAGCTCCACCTCTTTTATATCTGCATCAAAATGGATGGGCCTCTATCACATAGCTGCAATCCATTTTTGACCCTTCTAGGGTTGCTGCTATATACAAATAGGTACTTATTATTAGCCTGCATTAATCCACTGCATAATAAAGGCCCCTTATCTGAAGGTTATGAATTGGAATATACCATTCTGGTCCAGTGCAAGTTGCTAGGTAGATGTTTTTTGACTTCCCAGGCCTGACCTGAGAGTGTGTGCCTGGGCTAGTCACCCAATCAACTTCTGTACCTAAGGGAGGACTAGAACCTGAATCTCCCCACTCCTAGTCCAGCGTGATATATATGTGTGCGTGCATAAATATTTGTAATATATAGCCCAGAAATATTACATTTGCTGATGCATGTGATGTTATGCTTCTCTTTCTTTCACTTACCATAGCTGTGTTTTATCATTAAATATGTTTTTATTATATATTGTAGCTATATATTTTATAGAGAGCCAGTTGGGTGCAGTGGTTAAGGCACCAGGCTAGAAGCTGGGAGACCATGAGTTCTAGTTCCACCTTGGGCACAAAGCCAGCTGGGTGACCCTGGGCCAGTCACTCCCTCTCAGCCCTAGGAAGCAGGCAGTGTTAAACCATTTCTGAAATCATGCCAAGAAAACTGTAGGGACTTGTCCAGGCAGTCGCCAGGAGTCAAGACTGACTTGAAGGCACTACACACACACACACACAGAGTCCTCGCTTACCGACTGCCTTGTTCAGTGACTGTGCAAAGTTATCAAGTGTTGAAAAAATAACTTTATGACCAATGCCCGCATTCATTACCTCTGCAGCATCCCTCAGTCATGTGATTGCCATTACAGTCCGTACACATTGTCCTGTGCCTGACCTGTTTTGTTTTGTTTTTTCCCCTTTGCGGAGTGGAGAGATTGGAGAGGAAGGGATTACAAGAGAGTAAGGCACACAATGGGGAACACACTGGGCTGTTTTTGTGGTGTGCTTGCGGCTGCCAGTGCCAGCACATTGCTTTCAATGTGTATTCCCCATCGTGTGCCTGCCTGCTCTCTTGTAATCCCTTCCTCTCCAATGAATGTGAACGTAAACATTAATTCCCTTCTTGTTAATTATCCCAGCACCAGAGTGAGCATTCCAAAGGGTGGGGCCATGGGGAAAAAGGAGAGCACAGTTGCGGTCATGTGATTTCCCACTTTCCCCCTTCACTTAGTAATGGAGTTGCCAGTCCCAATTTTAAACAAGGACTACCTGTAATTATGGGGGGGGGGAGGGTAAATTAAATTTTATCGCCCTAGCACTGTAAGGTGAAATATTAAATGTGTGTGTATAACTTGAGCATAAAATATGGCATCAAATTTACATATTCAGTGGCTTAGAATTTTGCAAAAATCCAGAATTTGTATCAATCATCTTAACAAATCTGCAAGTTAATACCCTCCAAACAATCCTTCAGCTATTTTGTCCCAAAGGCATATTAAGTCTAGGCTGTTATATCACACTAGGTCACAATGTGTTTTGTTTGGCTTTGACTTAATCCCACTGTTCTGTAATGCACTGCTAACCAAAATTTAGAGCAGCATACTATTCAAGCAGAGGAAACTATAATTAAATAAATTATGTATAAACATAGTTTAGCATGATGCATGAATCTAGCCTGTTTCTTCATTTGATAAGGCTACTTGTATCTAAGTATATAACAGTGCAAATTTTTATGCCAAATGTTGTTTAAGAATGACAGAATAGAGCAGAAAAAATACAAATGCACCCTCCTGGAAGATTATTTTAACACTTAACAAATTAGTTTGATGTCCAATTATCACATTATCAACTAGACAAAAAAAAATCTTCTAGCCAGTTCTTATACCCTTAACAGCAGCTTCAAAAGCAATTAAAAGCAAACAAATTATCACATCATGATTACCTGATAACATTAGTTACAGATTATTTTACTTGTAAAGAGATTGTTCCAAGTGATGCTCCAATGATTTAAAAGCTGGCAACTGCAAGTTACTTCCCAGGTTATTTATTAAACTTGCATGCTGCCGAACTCACAACAATAAAAGAAATTACAATAAAGTAAATAAAAGATAAAAAAATAAAGATAGATGGTAAGCGCGATGAAATGAGAGGTCTCTCTCTCTCTCTCTCTCTCTCTCCTTTGATATCTCCCCCATTCCACTCCATCTATAGCTTTATTTCAACTTTTGAATGGAAAAATGGCATGCTTAAACAACTCTTTCCAAAAAGAGAACCATATCAGCAGGTCTTGCAAGATGCATGACTTCTCTCCTGGCCCTCTCAGAGGGGCCTGGGACATTTTCAACTTTTGAAAGCCCTAAACCATATTGAAAATGTGGGCAGATAATAGATGAAAGAAATCATCCATGGAAGGCAGGCCGGAGGAATAAGACGTCTCTGCTGTGAAGTTTTCTGCCTCACTGTCAAAATGAGTCTGTCTTGGGTAAAAACACGATTTGTTCCTTGATGGAAAGGGCATCTATGACAGAAACGCTCCAGCCCTTTCACTGGCATGCGTGAGAAGCAGCTATGGGAGTGGAAATCACAGCGCCTTCTCTGGCACCAAAGTGTCCTAAATCTGCCGGGGATCAGTCTAAATTTTGTACGATTAAGTACAGTGACCATACGTCCTTCATTATAAAAGGCAGTCCTTTATTTCAGAAAACTGTCCTTTAGATTTATTTATTTTCTTGCTTTTGCTCTTGAATTTTCCTTTGTAAAGCAAAGTTATAGACAATTACTTTTTTTTTTTTAATCCTTATGAACCTCTTTCAGATTTGCCCCTTTTTCAGGTTTGTCCTGTATTTCTTCCAAGAAAATACGGTCACTTTAAGGACAAATAGCCTAAAGGTTTTTGTAAATCTGGCGACCGCATCAAGGCCAGTCACATGACACTCCCCCCGTGCTCGCAATGAATACAGCGGCAGACGAGCTGGAACTTCCAGAATTACAACACGGGAAGATTCTCCTCAAGCACAAAGCAAGAACGCTGACCACCGGCACGCGCCTGCGCGGTTTCCTGCCATGCTTCCCGGCCGTCAAAACCCCAGTGGGCGGGACTAAGCGTTATACTATAGGAGAGCACGTTGAGTGGTTTTCTACAAAGTCCTCAGGCTCTCAATGACAAAGCCCAGGGTCCTCCATGTTAGGGGTTCGATGCTGACAGCTTTTATTGGTTTTAGTAGTCACGCATCTTTCTGTTTAAAAAAAAATTAAAAGGCAATGGTTTTGGTCCTTACCATAAGCCATCCAGATAAATCTTTTCAAAAATTGCTGAAACGAAAAATATAGCTATCATTTAAAGACTCCTAGCTGAACCACGCGCTCTAATTGGAGCCCTCTCTACAGAAAACCTTCCTATTCTGTCACATGACTTTTAAAGGTACAGCAGCTTGCAACTAAGAAAATAAATGCGGGGGGCAGGGGAAGAGAGTTTGAGTCCCGAAAAAGTCATATGCACGCTTGTAACTCCTGCCTTCCGTGTGACTTTCAACCAATGTGGCCCATTGATAACCACGGATAGTAGCTTTCCTCAACCTGCTGCGCTTTACAAATCTGAGCTACTATTCCTTATGCCAGAAGTCCCTATGCCGCTAAAGAGCCGCAATTAGATAGCTACGCCTTCTTTCCCCACCATTCTTTCCTCTAGACTGCATTCCCACTACTTTTTTTTAAAGACTGTTCGACGCCTACGTCAGTTGGAGTCTCCTCCCCCTTCTTTCTCAGAGTGGCTGGGAGCTCGTTGGTGTGAAGCGCAGAACCTTCGGAAAGGCGCATGCGCGCTGATGGGTTGGATGTGTTTATGACCGGGAATGGCTAGTAAAGGGAGGAGGGGGTTAACGTGGTTTCTTGGCGGGGTTCGGGCAGTTGCGCGCACAGGTAAGTAGGTGGCGATGATGGGGAGGGGTATCGCGCCTTCGTCTCGCTGGTTTCCCCCAGAAGCCGCGATCGGCTCTCTCTTTGAGGGTGGGTGGTCGCTTCCCGGTGTAATAGCTGCGGCGCTCGAGGGGCACCTCCGGCTCTCTTTCAAATTGTTGAACCGACCGAACCTCTTTTGGGAACGATCTGTCTGAGCACCAATAAATCACGGAAAGGGATGGGGGGAGGGAGAGAGAGAACACCCTTAAAGTGATGGTGTCTGTTTTTGCTCCCATTGAAAAAACCCTTGAATGCCCGCGCTACTGCCTTAGAATTCCATCTGGACCACGGGATGGGATGGGGAAATTAGGGAAGAAAATGTAATATTTTGGAGCATAATAGGAAAGAAAGGTAGCAGTGTTAGCTAGGGCTGGCCGAGATGATAGCTGGAGTCCACTCCAAAATTTGTTTCTGGTGGCACTCCAGAGCTATTTGGGCTGAGGAAATTGGCTGTTTTCCCTTTGGATCTGCGCCTGAGGTTAACTGAAAGACGTGGATTTCTTGGGAGGAAGAGAAGAGGGGTCTACCGGATTTAAAAAAAAAATTTTTTTTAATCGTATTTGAGCGAGTTGGTTTCTGCCCTCTCAAACTGTGTGAGGATTTAGCGCTGGCACTTTGCCCTGGATGCGTGTGGTGACTTGAGGTTTCAGTTTTTAAGGCATATAGATTTTTACAATATGCTTTATAATAATGAAATGCAGTTTGTATGAATGTAATGCACTTTGAAAATGCAGGGGAAATGAAGCCAGTGGACATTTGCTTTCAGTTAAACAGAACTCCGGAGACATATTGTATTAAATATGATTTATTCTAGGCTATGTATTTTATTGTTTGTATTATTAATTGGTTTTCTTTTTAATTTTGTTTGCCACCCAGAGTCACTTGTTGAGATGGGTGGCCATACAAATTGAGTGAATGAATGAATGAATAAATGAATGAATGTTTAAGCAACCACTTCGATAAATTTTTCCCACTGTTAGTAACACTGACTCTGTTTCTTTTAATTATCTCTCAGTTCAACAAGTGTTGATACCTTCCTGCCTAGTCAGCTGAATGGTTTTGCAGTGTATGCCGATGTAGACACATAATGTCTTGCAACATTTTTTTTTTAAGTTATGAATGAATTCCAGTGACATATCGGAGCTACCAAATCTGGGCTGTAAAAAATCTGCATGGCCACTAAATGGCAGCTGTATCACATTTCTGCCATCCTACTGTTCTTTGGGGTTTTTGCAGCTTAGATCTGGCAGTCCTGTTTACAACCCAGGACTACATTCAGCTGAATGTAATAGTAATATTTTTCAAAGGGACATACATATCAGATTTCTGTACAAGCATGTGATTACTTAATTAGGTGAAAGCCAGCCTTGGACTACAAGACATGTTGACAAAGCCAGACTTCCATTTGCTTATGAAACTTCCTCACAGTGCATGTTTTCTTCTTCTTGCACCATAGAAGGAAATTAGTGGAAATGCTTTGCTTTTATCCAAAGTAGAAACAAAATTGGAGGAGATTATTATTCAACTGTTGATGGAAGATTGATTTCTGCCTGTGTTTTATATACTTACTAGTGTTGCCATATGGAAATTCTCTTTAAACTTCATGCTTCTTTGTTAGTTGGCTGACATTGAGACAAGCAGGCTTTTCCCGACAGTTTGATAAAATGAATAGTTCTCATCCTACCACTGATTTTTGTTTGAGGGAAAGCAGTCCTCTGCATATTAATTCACTAGTAAAATCTAAGTAAATATGCACAGGACTGCACTTTAATATGCATTCTGGACACCTTTAAATGAATAATGGAGAATCATTGTACTGTTTAATTATTAAACTTAGCAGCATATAGTTCAGTTTGATGCAGATAGTCTTTGCTTAGCGGCCACAGTTCGGACGGCAACTCCATCACTAAGCAAAGCAGTGGCTAAGTGAGAAATCAGTTGACCACACCTGTGCTTTCTTTTTCCCCATGGCCCCACCCTTTGGAATGCTCACCCCGGCACTTGGATAATTAGCAAGAAGGGAATTAATGTTTGTATTTACATTCATTGGAGAGGAAGGGATTACAAGAGAGTAAAACAGGCATACAATGGGGAATACAAGTCAAAAGCAATGCGGTGGTGCTGGCAGCTGTGAGTGTGCTACACAAACAGCCTGGTGTATTCCCCATTTTATGTCTGCTTACTCTCGTAATCCCTTCCTCTCCAAGGGACAGGGGACAGGTCAGGCAGAGGAGAGATTACCTACAGAAATAACTTTTTTTCTTTTCTTTTTTCCCCCTTGCTTGTTTATGTCTGTGGAAAGATTGGAGAGGAAGGGATTACAAGAAAGTAAGCTGGTACACAATGAGGAATACACCAGACTGTTTGTTTGGCACACTCACAGCTGCCAGCACCACTGCATTGCTTTGGATGTGTATTCCCCATTTGCGTGCCTACTTACTCTCTTGTAATCCCTTCCTTTCCAAACTTTCCACTGTGCAAGGGGGCGGGGAGGAAGAAAACAGGTCAGGCACAGCACAATGTGTTCTGACTATAATGGCGGTCATATGACTGAGGGATGCTGCAAAGGTCGTAAATGCGGTCATTGGGCATACATATATTTTTTCAGCACTGTCATAACTTTGAATGGTCTCTGAATGATGCTTTCGCTAAGCAAGGACTGCCTGTACATGCTTTTCTTGGAAGCCTGTGGACTGGACAGTTGCGCAGCCTAGAAGTAGGGTAGCAGTTTCATGTAGTATTTTATCATGAACTTTGCTATCTACACATCAGTTTTATTTATGCTAAAAATTGTACTTCAAGATTTAGAACATTGAGATGCTTTGTATAAACTTTTTTGCTTTGCTTATTTTTCAGCACACACTTTTTAGGTTTCAATAATGTGACTACTGAGATCATCATGTCTGCTCTCTGTCCTCCTCCTTCTCCTGCCGTTGCCAAGACAGAAATTGCACTGAGTGGAGAATCACCATTACTGGCTGCCACATTTGCATACTGGGATAATATTCTTGGTCCCAGAGTCAGACATATTTGGGCTCCAAAAACAGAGCAACAGCTTCTCAGTGATGGAGAAATAACATTCCTTGCAAATCATACTCTCAATGGAGAAATACTTCGAAATGCAGAGAGTGGTGCAATAGATGTGAAATTTTTTGTTTTGTCTGAGAAAGGGGTCATTATTGTGTCCTTAATTTTTGATGGAAATTGGAATGGAGACAGAAGTACATATGGATTATCAATAATACTTCCACAGAGTGAGCTTAGTTTCTACCTTCCCCTGCACAGAGTGTGCGTTGATAGATTGACACACATTATAAGGAAAGGAAGGATATGGATGCATAAGGTAGGCTGTTTTTTCATTGTAATGACTTCTAAGCCTGTTAAAACAGTTTAGGTCACAAGATCCGTCTCTCCTCAGCTGTTAAATATTACACTTTCTAACAAATGGCAAACAAAACAGATTGAAGCTCTTCCTCATTTTGCTTTGGGTTTCCTGATATCCTCATCCATTCTAAAAGTAAGCATAATTTACTGATTCCAGCTTTAGTCAGACTTTGGTAAAACCATTGAAATCAGTGAAGCTTGTTTGTCATAATTAATTTAATCAGTATCCAACTGACCTTGGAAAAGTAAGCCAGGTCAGATCTGGTTAGGAGTTGGTGGAAGATAACCAGGAAATCACAGGACTGAAGGGTAGACTGGAAAAATGCATGAATAAGCCATGTTCGTGAAACCACTAGGAGCTGAGATTCTACTTTTAATTTTCATAGATTTATTCAAGTATGATTAATGTGGAACCAATTCAGGGTTTTAAAAGCTGAAATAATAACCCTTCAGGACATATCTAAGAATTCTTAGCCCATCTGTAACGGTCTGATATAGAATGATTGTGGGCTGGCCTCAGTTGTGTCATTTTTTAATTATTACTTTTTGAGGTTTTTTGCTTGATTTTGTACTAGTTGTAATAGTACAACTAGAGTTGCATTTGCAAGTTGGGCAGCCATGTAAATTGATGAAATAAATAATATGCTGTCATTCTGACAAAAAAAATTTAAAAAAATCATTACATATGCATAATTAATATGTACCACGTGATGTAATCTTGCTCAGAAATATATAGTTTCTAATAGCCAATATGAAAAGTGTTTTCCTCTGAAGGAGCTCCTCTTAGAAAAGAGGTAGTCAAGCTAGCGCTCATCAGATATTTTGGACTAGAACTCCCATAAGTCCCACCAAACATATGAAAGTCATTGTGGTAGTGTGATTAATCTGTTGGTCTAGGAGCAGAGAACTCTAGACTCTAGATCACCTTGAGCCACAGAACTGTATTTTTTTAGCCCAACCTACTTCACTGGGTTGTGATTGGGAAAAATAGGAGGATTCATGCCACGGTTTGCTCCTGGTTGTTAATAGCCCAGAACATCTGGAAGGTCACCCAGTTGCTCATTCCCAACTGACCATATAGCATAAACTTTTATTCAATAATATATAATATTTTTTTTTTAAATCCCACTGGTTTTTTTCATGTAGCATATATTAGCTTGTTAATTAAGAAAAACATTTATAGTTCCTGATTTTAACAAGGATTATTTATTTTGAAAGTATTAGAATGAGATTAACAAGATAAAGTGTAACTACAGTTTGAGGGAAATGTTTGATGACATAATTCTAAAGGGATTCTGGATTTTAATAATTTTGTGCTCAAATACAATTTAAATGTTTTGCAAAGTGAAGCAATTTGATAGAATAGATTAGAAAAAAAAATCTGAATGGGTTGTAGTTTCCCTTGAGTTTTATGGCTGAGCAAGAATCTGAAAACATATCTCCATGTCTGGTTTACCATGCATAATTTCACTTCATTGTGATCTGTTTCGAGTACAATGATAGATTAATTTTATACCTTTTTACAAAATCACATATACGTAATGTCAAAATTTGCATGCAATGTCTTTATTATTTGTGAAAAAAAAGTTTTCTGTTTTAGGAAAGACAAGAACATTTCCAGAAGTCTATTATGGAAGGTGCAGAAAGAGTGGAAGATCAAGTAAGAAAAAGACTCTGGCTCACCCTGATCTAGACGCATACTCAGTGTTTCAAATTTAAAGTTCCGTTTGCTCCTGTAGATTCTTCTGGAACTTTTGGATAAAAAAGTAATATGAAGTTATGTTAAAAAATCCAAATAAAGAATGTTTCCTTATTCTGTAATCGGTATTTTTGAGCAAAATGGAAATCTAAATACTTTTATATATTTATTCCACAGAAACAAGATGAATTGTGAGTGTCTTTAAAAGTGGTAATTTCCTGACAAAGTAGAACAATCTGTCAAAGTAGAAGATTTTACCATGTCATTCATCTATCAGAAAAAGAATTGCCAATGTGAATGTTGAATTATACTTAGCTGAAATTTATTACATTATATTTAACAAGAAATGAGGCCTAAAACTTTTATTTTTATAATCCGTTGACTGTAAAGTACAGTTATACATTAATTGCATTTGATTCTTTCAGTTTGCTTCGGTCCTAGATCAGACTTCTTCACACAAATTCAGTTTCATTAACCCACTGTTGTCAAATCTTATACAGTTTCAAACTCTTGATTTCTTATTTTTTTAATGATTATTTTGGAATAAAACTGAAAAATTAGTTTTCCCAAATTACCCGTAATTTCTCTTTTTTCTTCAAAAGCCATTCAGTCTCTTAATAGTCTTTTCCTACAATTTTGTTAAATTCAACTTCTTGTTTGATAAAACTTGTACTTATTCCACAGGGCCAGAGTATCATTCCAATGCTGACAGGGGAAGTTATTCCTGTAATGGAACTCCTGTCATCTATGAAATCACACAGTGTTCCAGAAGAAATAGATGTAAGTCTTTATATGAAATACACCATGAAAGGAGGAGAGCCAGTTTGGTGTAGTGGTTAAGACATCAGGCTAGAAACCAGGAGACCATGAGTTCTAGTCCCATCTTGGGCATGAAGCCAGCTAGGTGACCTTGGGCCAATCATTCCCTCTCAGCCCTGGGAAGGAGGCAATGGCAAACCACTTCCAAAAAACCTTGTCAAGAAAACTGCAGGGACTAGTCCAGGCAGTCACCAGGAGTCAAAAGCTTACTTGACAGTGCACACACACACATATACCATGAAAGGAAGCACCTGACTCCTTTTGTTCTTTTCACTATTTTGAACCATATTTAGGCAAATAACAGTGTATAATGTACAATTTATACCTCTGCCTGTTTAAAAATGCAGAATGTATACATTTAAAATCAAAGCATGTCTTTTAAAGTCCCAGCAGGTGGCTGATGTTGGTTATCTCTGAAACTAAGCCAGATCAAATCTGGTCAATGCTTAGGGCGTGGACCACTTGAGAATTCCAAGTCTATTGACTAAATTGGAAAATTAAAAAAAAAAAATCCTGAAAGAAGGCAGTGGCAGTCTGTTTACACTGCCCAGGAGAATGCATGGATGCAATCTCCACCACTTCGTTCTTTGTCTTTTTGAATATGCAGGATGCAGAGTTTTATCAAAGTGCAATTCGTTATAAATTGGCAAAAGTTTTAATTCTAGGAGAGAATCCTGGCGTATCTTTAGTGTTGAAATATTTATTTATGTATTCAATTTAGGCGTCACCCAACTCCCAAACGGCTCTGGGAGGCTCATGGTATCTTGTACTGGATTATAAAGATATCAATGAAAAAAGTATATCGATATAGATATTATAAGAAACGTATGGGGTAGAAATATGTTTAGTAATGCAAAATTTCCTTTTCTATAGTTGTGGGGTTTTTTGTTGTTTGTTTTTTAGTTCCAGGAAATTGGTTGTATTATACCATATTCTTCTGTATCTTCCATACCATATTTATTCCATCTTCCTTATTCAGACTTCAGCTGCAACAATAACAGCATATCAGGTTTGAAATGTCATGTGCTATATTGGTGATAAAGGGATAGAACAGTACATTTGATAGACAGAATCAAATTTTGGGTTGAATAAGAAATTTGACTAACGGTATGCTTCTTAGGCTGGCAGAAATGCTTGTTAATGTGGGCTGCAGTGTATTATTCTTAACATTCTACTATGACAAATTTTCAGAAGAGGTTGAGATCTTTTAAAATTTCATTGTAATCAATAATACGTTCATATGTGGTGGTTTTCATAATAAACAAATCCTCTTCTCCTTTGTTTTCATTATATTCCAGATAAGTGATACAGTGCTTAGTGATGATGACATCGGTGACAGTTGTCATGAAAGTTTCCTACTTAAGTATGTTCTGTTTCTATTACACTTTTGTGAAAATCCATTGAAAGTAGAGATCTAATGGTAGGCCCAGTAGATAGGGGACTTGTTGGGGTAAAAAGTCTACTGATTGGCTTTTGTGACACATGTCAGATACTTAAAGCAGGTTTTTAAAGAGAGTCTGAATTGTTCAAGCAAATATTGTAAATTTTGTCTACACAAAAGACTTATAAATATGGAGACTTGGGTATGGTGTAACATTTAAAGGGGATATGCTAAATCAGGGTTCCTCAACCTCAGCAACTTTAAGATGGGTGGACTTCAACTCCCAGAATTCCCCAGCCAGCATGGCTGGCTGGGGAATTCTGGGAGTTGAAGTCCACCCATCTTAAAGTTGCTGAGGTTGAGGAACCCTGTGCTAAATGACATTTCTTAAGAGAAGAAATAACTAAACTGGCCAGGTTTGCAGTTTTCTTACGTCACAATTGCTTTCTATGGGGGGAAAACCACAAAGAAATGGAAAACTAGGCTAAGTTTACTTCTGATGTAGTACTTCTAATAGAACTCGGATGTGCAACAAGCAAGAGCTTGAGGGGGTACAGTATTTTGTTTTTTGTACTTTTTCTTTTTTCTCATTTCAGAGTAACTGTAAAATATAATTAATGGAATTGACGATAACCTTATGAAAGAATTTTTTAAAAATGTGATTTGATCATGGATATTATAAACCTAAGTCTAGTAACAGAGTTGAACATAGTGAAATCTGGGTCATCTCCAGGAATACAGCAAGCCGTTCTTTTTACCTGGTTTTCTTCTACATATGTACTCTTGAAATTGGTTTTCAAGTTTTGTTTTGCATATGAATATGTGTGAAGTCCCAGATTTTAGGTTTATGGCAAGGACGAGCTATCTAATTTTAAAAAATGAGATTCTGAAATATGTAAAATTTGTTACAGCTTGTAAAACTGTTTTCTTTTTTTAAAAAAATATCACTTTATTCATCTCTGTGTTTAATATTCAGGGCCATAAGTTCACATCTGCAGACCTGCGGTTGCTCAGTTGTTATAGGAAGCAGTGCAGAAAAAGTTAATAAGGTATGTGTTCCCAATATACTGATGGGAAACATTTCCCAGGTAAGATGTTTTAATTAAAATCATAGAAGTAATAATTTCTTTTTTTGTTTACAGAAACATTGAAATCTTTGGCAGAAGCTAGGGATGAAGGAGAAATCTATTTAGTTCAATTTTTAGTGTGGATTTATCCAATTTGCACATGGAAATATAAAGTTTCCAGATTTTGTCTTGAGTTTGAAATTCAAGAAATTTATATAATGTGGTTCTGAACAGAAAAGTCATGCACAAGATTTGTATAACAGTACTAGTTATATATTTGATTTACATCCTGCCTTTCATTCAAGAAATCAAGGCGGCAAATATTTTCCCCAGAACAACCACCTTTTAAGGGTTGATTTACAGAATGAACATGGTTTAGCCCTCTTAGTATATTATGGAGAATCTTCTAGGAAATCCAGATTGTAAAGTAGATTGGCAGGTTGAAAAAGGAAAGGGGGAAAAAAACCCTTGAAGAAAGCCACGGCAAATCACTTCTGTAACTCTACCACATAGACCAGGAGTCAAAAGTAATGGTACAAAATGACAAATAAGAATTGTCCATTCACTATACAATAGAACTGTCAATCTATAAAGTTTGTCTATAGTATTACAGTTTGTTTGTTTGTTTACAGATAGTACGGACACTGTGCCTCTTTCTCACTTCAGCAGAGCGAAAATGTTCTCGCCTTTGTAGAAACGAAACTTCTTTTAAGTATGAGTCAGGTCTTTTTGTGCAAGGGCTGCTGAAGGTAAGATATTTTCTTTCCTCATGCATACAGGTAGATTCGATTAGTGCTGATAGTGAATCCCACGAAATGGTTGCATTATTCAAATTTGCACTATTCGAAGTGATGTTTCTATGGAAAATAGGGTAATTGTTTCCTGCTCAATGGAAACAGGCAATGAAAAGTTTTAAACATAAATTTTATATGTTTATTAATGAAATATAACGCTAAAAGATTAAAAGAATATACTTACAGCTTAAATTTATTTTTAACAAAGTCACAGAGTAGTTATAGAAAGCCAAATAAAAGCAAAAAAATTCTAAATGACATTCCTAAAAGTAAGCTTACCACGACAAAAACATCTTTATTGTCTTTCAAAATATTTTACCAGCATAGACTGAGCTGTTTTCTCTTTCTTTAAATCTTCATTATAACCTGCCATGAGATCTTCTAGATAGAACTCATAAATATTTAAAATAAATAAATTGAGTGAACAAAGGACAAACTGGAGGATAAACCCATATCCAAAGTGTACCTGCTATCTCCTGTATTCTGCTGTAGTTCTTCAAAATGAGCCTCTTTTTTTTTTTTTTGAGCTTTCCTCAAACAGAACCTTCCTTTTCTCCATTTTGCACACACGATGATTAGTGTCTTAAAACCCCAAGAGCAACTGCGCTTGTGCCAGCCTCAACCACATGTACACTAGCCTCACATTACTTGAATTTTGGCTTGCATTAAATGCAACCTGGTATCAATTTATAATCCACTCCAAATTGAATATCGCACTATTCAAACTCACATTAACTGCAACCTACCTGTATTGTTAAAAACCACTCGATTAGAAATCCCCTTTTCTAATCAAAACGATTTTTCTGTAAGTAAACAGTTGTAATATTTTCTAGATGCTCTCTTCCATTTTGCATTTTCCTTTTAAAAAGGAGATTTCTAGTTAAGGTATTTCAACTTAGTAGGGGCTTTCTAAAGTCAAGACAATGTAGATTTCAATGTCATAAATTATAACTTATCTGATCAGTAAAACCTGCTACTTTCTTAGTTTAATGTACTTTACAGTTTGTTTGACTATGAGGAAAAAAAAATTTGGTACCTTTATCTTTCTTCCTCATATGCAGAACACTTTAGAGCATTCTGGAAGTTAGAATGGTGTTGACACAATTGTTTCTATTTTAAATTTTTTTAATTACACTATTACCTTGACCTTGCCAAGAACAAAGCTTAACTTCATTTGCTTTAGGTTCTGACCTCTTAACCTTCATTTCTAAAAGTTGGAAAATTAAAAATAAAAGGAATAAACCAGGTAACTGAATGAACAAAATGTAAAACTACCACTCGGTTTCTGTCTTTGACTGATGTAAGAAGGGCTAGTTGTGTCTTTGCCTCAGGGAACTGTGTAATGCCTGTAACTGAAGAACTGTCCAGCCTTGTTGAGGTGCAGATAAAACTGGGAGTCACAAAGCAATTCATAATGTCTACCTCACATCTGAGAGTCATGATCTGAAATTAAATGTATGTATTTGGAAAGAAGTCCCAGTGTTTTCATTGGGACCTACAGGGTTTTCTATAAAGCCCCTTTCACTTTGGCATATATTGTGTGAATGAAGAACTTTCAGTCACTTACTCATGACTATGGGTAGCTAAGATTTGTGAGGGACCATCAGTTTCTACACTAATTTAATAACCGGGAAGCTCAGTTGATTCAGCCCTTCTATATTTAATACTGCAATGTTTACTCAGAAGATACGTGTTTTGGGTTCACTAATGTGCAGGGAAACCGCAACTTGAAATCCAAGTACTAGCAATCAAATCCCATTGAACTGAAATAAGTTTCACTTCTGAGTAATAATGCATACAATTAAACAGTAAGATCTTGAATATTCTCAGGGTACAACCCCAACTTGGAAGGATAGCCTTACTTTTATTAAAGCAAACAGTCACATTCATTTGTATGTTATGTTCAAAATGATACGTTGCATTTTTTAATTTTTGAAACTTCATTGTGGCAGGATGTGACTGGAAGCTTTGTGTTGCCTTTCCGTCAAGTGATGTATGCCCCATACCCTACCACGCACATAGATGTAGATGTCAACACAGTGAAACAGATGCCTCCGTGCCACGAACATATTTATAATCAACGACGGTACATGAGATCTGAACTAACAGCATTTTGGAGAGCTACTTTGGATGAAGAAATGCCTCAAGATACCATTATCCATACAGATGAAAGCTTTACTCCTGACTTGTATGTATTCTTGTGGCGTTTACAAAACAGTTACTCTGTACCATCCTTTGTGAGTAAATATAGCAGGCATTTGAATATAGATCTGCATTTTTATGTTGGTAGTCACCATGATTCAAATGTAGTATCTGTATCCTTTTTGCCTATCTATTTACCTTCAGGTTCTCTGTCACCAAATTATCATTGTTGTTTGCCAGATCATGAAAGTAATTGTTGAAAGCTAGAATTTTTTTCACTCTTTTTTTCACTCTTTTTCACATTTTTTCACAAGTTATTAGTTTGGAAAAGACTCTATGTTTCACTATTCAGTCAAACATAGGGTCTTTTCTAAATGAATATCTTGCCTATGCCTATGTATACCTGAACCTGGGTCACCTGCTTATCACAACATCCCTAGATGAAGAATTTAAATAATCACAGGAGCCAACAGTACCTAAGAAATATGGCTTTTGAGGCACCACTGCTGCACCTCAGATTACCTTGCACAGGACCCATGCACATCAGTCCGCCCCCAGTCCTTCAGTGGTTCATAACTTCCTTTCCTAGCATTTCTGTATAATCATCAAAGGCACCATGGAACTTTCTTCATCGATACCATTATATACACTTCCATCAACTAGGAGAATATAAGCATTGTCAACTGATTTAATCAGAAGTCATCTCTGTGTGCACTGCTTTGAGATACATGCACTGGAAATATAAAAATACTAAAAATTCAAAATGTCACTAAGGGTTGTTTTTGTTTAGGGGATTGGTTTTTGGTGTTTTTTGTTTTGGGCCTGCCACAGTTAGTTTGGAATATAGGTCCGTGCTCTGCCCAAACTCTTCTCACTGTTCTGAGGGAATGTGGCATAAATTAAATGTGCCTAGAGCTCTACAAATCTGCTTGAGGAGGATTCTCTGTTCATCGTTCACTTGACACCCTTATGAAAGAAAGTCTTTAGTATCACCTTAGCATAAAGCCATTACTTAAATAATATATGACATACAAAGATTTGGTCCCATTCAATTTATGCAGTAACTATTATGACTGCATTTCTGCCATTGTTAGAGAATAAAAATAACAGAAACAAATGGAATAATCCTCTTCTATTACCTGCCCATCTTTGCTCTGATTAAGTGCCATGAAGCCATTGTCATCTCTTAGATGTCCCCAGCACAGCCTTTCACGTCTCCCAGTGGTGCACCGACTGCCACTCTAATCGAGTCCATCCCCCTTGCTGCTGGTTTTCCTCTTTTTTTCCTTCCACGTGTCCCAGCATTATAGACTTCTCAAGGGAGCTGGATCTTCAGATAATGTATCCAAAATACAATAGTTTGAGGTTGGTCATTTGTGCCTCAAGTGAGAACTCTAGGTTGATTTGTTTCTGATCCATTTGTTTGTTTTCTGGGCTGTCCATGGTATTCTTAGGAGCCTTCTCCAACATCATAGTTCAAAAGTGTCAATACTCTTTCTATCCTGCTTCTTCAAAGTCCAGCTTTTGTTTGCACAGAGTGTCATGTGGAAAAGCACTGCTTGCACGATTCTGATCTTTGGAGGTCTAGAAACACCCCAGCATCTGAGTATCTTTTCCAAGGCTTTCATTGCTCCTCTACCAAGTGCTAGTCTGTAGCATGTTTCTTGACTGCTGGTTCCTTGACTGCTGTTGATACTTGATCATGAAAGGCAGACATTATCTATCACTTCAATATCTTCATTTCAGTTCTAAGACTGGTTGCTGTACCTGTTATCATTAGTTTGGTCTTTATGTTTAATCTCAGTCCTGTTTTTCCACTATGCTTCTTGACTTTCATTATCAGAGCTTGCTGTTCATTTGCATTTTCAGCTATCCCAGTAGTGTCATCAGCACAGCGCAAGCTATTTATGTTTCTTTCCTCAATTTTAAAACCATGCTCACCTGGTTTCTCAATTATCCACCATGCATTACCAATAATATCTCTTCTTTCCTGGCCGTTTCTAAGACCAGAATGAGCATCTCCCTTTCCATGTAAGGCTCTAATCTGCTTTGGATAATCCTAAACACTATTTTGCTAGCTTGTGAGATTAAGGATATGGTGTGATAATTTGCACAATTTGCTAAATCTCCTGTTTTTGGTATTGGTATGTAGATTGATCTCTTCCAATATATGGTCACGAGGTATGTTTTTCCATGTCTGTTTCCTTCAGTTCTCTGAAATTTTTGTTAAGCTCCTTCCCGAGATCTTTGGCTTCTCTGCTCTTCTTGGCAATTTCCTCGGTGTTCTGACATCCAGCTTTCTTTCTTTTTTTCTTCATTTTTGGCCATTTCTTTTCACATTCATCCTTAACAACATTTCTGATTTCATCCCACAGTTCCTCTGGTTCCCAATCAAAGTGATTCCAGTATCCAGTTCCAATCCATTTCAGTTATTGATGCCTAAGACATCAATGTGTAGTCAACCCATTGCATCTTACATTGTGTTGAGCTTTCCCACGTTCATGCTTGTTACATTTCATGTTTCCACTGTAGTTCTATCTGTGCAGCTTTGGTTTATTTTTTTTTTCCTGCATGGCAAGGTCAGCAACTAGACATCCAGAAACTTAATCTCCCTCATCATAAACACCATTAGAACTCCAAAAGATCCCGGGCTCTTCCTTAGTAATTTGTTGAATGCTGTCCAACCTGAGGGGGCCCATCATCTGGCAGTATATTTTCAGTCACTTTGGTAAAATGTGGAAGGGGTTTACCATTGCTTTCTCTTACACAGTATGAAAGATGGTTTTGCTGTGTCACTAAAGTGATCATCCACTTCCAGCATCTTCCAATATTGGTAGTGCTTGCTTGCTTTAGCTAGGATGACCCTCAGGCCTTGGGTGGCCCTTCTAGAAGTATATACTCCTGGCAACACTTCTGACATTCTTGCTCATCCCTCACAAGAACAATCCCCCTGCCACAATGAGACAGCAGAGCAGGACTTGGCAGGGCGGGTCTGATTTCTCTCTTCCTTTTCCATGTTAATAGCCCTGCTAGATCAGGGCAAGGCCCACTTTGGTTCAGTGTTTTGTTTCTCACAGTGATGCCTCTGAAGTGTTTGCAAGCAAGAAATGGAGAGTACTCCTCTTCCACCAATGTTCCTCTGGAATTGGAGACAACCTGCCCCCAATTTGGAGATAATATTTGATTCTTCAGACTAATATTCCTGATAGACCTGTCCTCTGTGAATTTATCTAAACCTTTTTTTAAAGCTTTCCAGATTAGTAGCCATCATTTTTTCTTGTAACAAGTTCCAACAGTTCATTCTATGCTACGTGAACAATGGTTTTCTTTGTCCTAAAGCTCCCTACAGTTAGCTTCATTGGATGAGCCCCGGTCTTAGTGTTTTGAGAGAGGGAGTAACCCTTGCCCACTTGCTCCATATTATGCATGATTTTTTAACCATTTTGATTATGTCTCCCCTCATTTCCCTTTTTTGCAGCCTAAAAGAGTCCCCAGGGATCTGGAGTTTTCTCTTTTTATGCTTTATTTTGTTCTTCTGTATTTCTGCAGGAATGTTTTCCAAGATGTTCAGCACCAAGATACTTTAGTAAAAGCTTTCTTGGATCAGGTAACTATGATTCAGTTAGTTAAAACTAATAAGTACATGGCATACTGTTTATTAAATATTCCTTTTGAGTAGTTTTCCATGAAAAGAATGATTATAGAAGATATGTAATGAATAATCATGTATTTAGGGTACATAAAGCAAGGTAGGGCAATTCTCCAGGTATTTGGGGATAAATTTTCATAATCCCTGAGCATTGGCCATGCTTGTTTTGGCTTATTGGAGGTGTAGTCCAAAATATTTTAAAAACAATAGATTGCCTACTCCAATCCTAAAATTAAATTAAGCATGATGGTGTTAGTTTAGTTTTGCACTGAGAAAATGAAGGGAAATTAAATTATGTCCATACAGAGGGTACCAAAGTGTGGCAGGCATAATTGGTTACGGAATTAATCACTTCTATTTATCACTTTAGATGTAACACATACTAGCTATCTAGTTTTTAGATGATATATCTTTTACTTCATAGTCTGTAATATTTTAGATTTACACTTGAACAAGTAATTAATGCACCATTATAGCAGTGTATGTCACATGTTTGTGTTTTATTTTATTTTTGTTATGCTAGTGTTTTATCTCATCTATTTGCTTTTACTTTGGTGGTGTATTTTTTTTTTTTATTTTTGCTGGTCCTTGACCAAATAAGCCATTATTATTATGGAATACACCTTGATTATTCCAGCCTTGTGCAATTTCATACCCTCCACATGCGTAGAAAATACTTCTTTTTATCCCCAGTCACTGTGACTCCCTGGCCTTTAAAATATCTTAAATAATTCAAGGTCAATAGTATAGTAGTCCCCAAAGCTCTAATTTCTGAAATTGAATAAGGAGCTCCTTCCTAAATGATATTCAACCCTTTTAAGTTTACTGTATAATGCATATACTGTATTTACTTATTAAATCTCAACATATACAGTACATTCGGAAAGTATTCAGACCCCCTTCACTTTTTTCAATTTTGTTATGTTGCAGCCTGATGCTACAATCGTTCAAATTCATTTTTTTCCTCATTAATTACACTCAGTACCCCATAATGACAAAGTGAAAACAGAATTTTAGAAATGTCTGTAGATTTATTAAAAAGGAAAAACTGAAATATCACATTGGCATAAGTATTCAGACCTTTTGCAACAGCACTTGAAATTTAGCTCAGGTGCCTCCCATTTCTCTTGATTGCTGCTGAGCTGTTTCTACACCTTGACTGGAGTCCACCTGTGGTAAATTAAATTGATTGGACGTGATTTGGAAAGGCTCACACCTCCCTGCAGAAGGCCTCACAGCTGACAATGCATATTGTAACAGAGCAAAAGCCATGAGGTCAAAGGAACTGCCTGCAGAGCTCAGAGACAGGATTATTGCAAGGCACAGATCTGGGGAAGGCTACAAAAAAAATTCTGCTGTACTGGCGGTTCCCAAGAGCACAGTGGCCTCCATCATTCTCAAATGGAAGACGTTTGGCACAACCAGGACTCTTCCAAGAGCTGGTCACCCGGCCAAACTGAGCAATCAGGGGAGAAGAGCCTTAGTAAGAGAGGTGACCAAGAACCCGATGGTCACTCTGACTGAGCTCCGGAGTTCCTGTGTGGAGATGGGACAAAGTTCCAGAAGGACAACCATCACTGCAGCCCTCCACCGATCTGGGCTGTATGGCAGAGTGGCTAGACGGAAGCCTCTCCTCAGTGCAAAACACATGAAAGCCCGCCTGGAGTTTGCAAAAAAGCACCTGAAGGACTCTCAGACTGTGAGGAACAAGATTCTCTGGTCTGATGAAACCAAGATTGAACTGTTTGGCCTCAATTCTACATGTTATGTCTGGAGGAAACCAGGCACCGCTCATCAGCTGCCCAATACCATCCCAACAGTGAAGCATGGTGATGGCAGCCTCATGCTGTGGGGGTGTTTTTCAGCAGCAGGGACTGGGAGACTGGTCAGGGTTGAGGGAAAGCTGAATGGAGCAAAGGACAGAGATCTCCTCAATGAAAACCTGTTCCATAGCGCTCAGGACCTCAGACTGGGCCGAAGGTTCACCTTCGTGACAATGATCCTAAGCACACAGCCAAGACAACACAGGAATGGCTTAGGGACAACTCTGTGAATGTCGTAGAGTGGCCCAGCCAGAGCCCTGACTTGAACCCTATTGGACATCTCTGGAGAGACCTGAAAATGGCTGTCCACCGACGGTCCCCATCCAACCTGATTGAGCTTGAGAGGATTTGCAAAGAATGGGAGAAAATCCCCCAATCCAGGTGTGCAAAGCTTGTTGTGTCATACTGAAAAAGACTGGAGGCAGTAATTGCTGCCAAAGGTGCTTTAACAAAGTACTGAGTAAAGGGTCTGAATACTGATGCCAATGTGATATTTCAGTTTTTCCTTTTTAATAAATCTACAGACATTTCTAAAATTCTGTTTTCACTTTGTCATTATGGGGTACTGAGTGTAGATTAATGAGAAAAAAAAATGAATGATTGTAGTATCAGGCTGCAACATAACAAAATTGAAAAAAGTGAAGGGGGTCTGAATACTTTCGGAATGCACTGTATATTACATTTTAATGTGAAGGGATGAGTGTTAACTCCCCACATACATGTATAAAAGCAATGTATGCAGGAGAATTGGGGAGTACTGAGAGAACTCCAGTTAAAGGAATTTTTTTTCATTGTGCAACTTTTTTGTGTGGCAATTCTTAACAGGTCTTTCATTTAAAACCTGGATTGTCTCTAAGGAGTGTGTTTCTTGCCCAGTTCCTCTTAGTCCTTCACAGAAAAGCCTTAACTCTCATCAAATACATTGAAGATGATACGTGAGTTGTAAAATTAAAGGGAACAATGGGGTTGGGTATCTTGTATCCTGACATAATTTTAAAGTTTTCTGGTTAACTCCATCTTTATCCTCTGATTTACAGGCAAAAAGGCAAAAAACCTTTTAAATCTCTCCGTAACTTGAAGATAGACCTGGACTTAACAGCAGAGGGCGATCTTAACATAATAATGGCCTTTGCTGAGAAGCTCAAGCCTGGATTACATTCGTTCCTTTTTGGCCAACCTTTCTACACCAGCGTGCAGGAACACGATGTCCTAATGTCATTTTAAAGATCTTTTAAAGATCTCATAATACTATTCAAAGGTTTTGGTAAAGGGAATATGATGTTTCTCTTCGTAATCACGTGCTGCTCTCCACTGCAACTGAATGTAAGGTTACACTACAACCTATAGAAAGTGGAAGAGGGAGGACAATTTGCTGTCAAATCTATTCAACTTAGGCAGGCATCAAAGGCTCCATTTTATTTATAGTAAATATCATTATGTATGGTCAAAATGCTAATCAGAGCTTTCAAAACAACACTTTTTAAACAAATTTTATTAGAGCACATTGGCTTTATCATTTTTGTTCTTGCTTTTGGTGTTGGGCAGAATGAGACATTTCCCCCTTCTCTATTTGGAGATCCTAGACTTCAAACAAATGTCAAATGCCAGCTGAAGACCATCATTTCCAATGGGTATCCAGTTTAGATAGTACCAACTATCTTTTTGTCCTCTTTCCATACTTTTCAACAGCTACCAGAAACTTGTAATGATATCTAACTATTTAAATATAGCTATAAAACACTATGCTTAGAAAAGTGACTTCTTAGAATAGATGGAATTGGACATGATCCTACAGAGTATTTTTAGATTAGTAGGGTACCACCACCACACTAATGCCCAGCAAATCCATTCTGTTGCTGATTGTTAGATTATAATGGATGCCACACTGCTTAATGACTGACAATAGTTGTACATATTTTAAAGGTCAAAATAAATACAAAAGCTAGGCTTTTGTTAAAGGCAGCAGCTAAGTAGGTCTTTTGTGCCCTGAATGAAAGCCAAATAAATCTACTTATTCTACATTTACAAATTGTTAACAATATTGTTTTTTTCTTAAATGACATCAGCTTCAGCTTGTTTTCTATTCTTCTTCAGGTCTGCATAATATTGAATATTTATATTGATTTCATTATGCAGATTTCTTGAAGTAAAAAATCTAAATATCTGCTATTACACATTTCAGTGCATGTTATTTTTTTTTAAATGTAATTATAGTGAAGGGAGGTTGCCAAAGGCAGATATATTTAAGTGCAATATGTGTATGTTTAACATGATTTGGGAAATGCACTTGTCAGGTCAAGGTTTAATGCTATTTTTCAGCATTTTATAATATGAACTGGTGTTTTTATGGAAACCTATTATTTTTCCTGATCTGGTAGCTATAGTTTATGTATGATGGCTGAAATGAATACATAGAGCTCTCAGAAGAAGTTTCCCACATTAACTTTATGGCTTGGGAATTGTGAGTGCCAGAGTTTTCCTGTTAAGGAAATGAGCAAGGCAATCTCTATCAATCTGTGGATGTCACAATTCCACAGAACTCTGGATCTGTATTTCTTTATTTCTAAAATGAGATGCTATTTTGCATTGGGAAAGCTATCAAAGCAGTTATAACTGAATGGGGAAAAAAGGCAGAAGGGAAATATCCCTTCCTCTTAGCTCTGTGTGGAATAATCCACAGATGAATACTAAATAACTTGAGGTTAAAAATACATTTCATCCCAGAGTAAATAGCTTTGGTCATGTTGTGCTCAGCAAGAATCAAGGAATCAAACAGTTCTATAGTTGAAACTACAACTATATGTGGCCTTCTGCATTTATAATGGAGAATATTGGAAATGACAAAGAGGTTGACCTTGTAGCCCTCTAGCTGAACGCTAACCCCAGAAATCTTACCAGTCATAGTTTAAGAGTAAGGAATGCTAGAAGTTGTACAATCACACTTGAAGGATCTTGCCCTGATTCCTTACTTTGCTAATAAGTATTTGGATTTTTCTAGGATACTGTTACAATAAATATTGGAGGAATATTGCAGGTGACTTAGAAGTTTGCACTTTTCAGAAAATCTTGTGATAGTTCCAGCAGTTAGCTTAAAATAAATTTTATGCCAATTATCTTACTGTTGAATCTATCAATTAGATAATTCAGTATCTTAATCAGTGTTTACTCTTGTTTAGGCATTCAGTTCAATTTGTCTGAGATAGACTGGAAAAGGTATCCAGCATTCTCTTCATTACTGGTTTGGTGATGGGGTTTGTAGTACTAAATGTCTGACAGGCACAGGATTGAGAAATGTTGATCTAAACTTGATGCATTGTAGGTTTTAACATATTTTTCATGTTTTCTGTCCTTCAAAAAATGAGAAAATATATGATCTACCAAAAAGCATTATTTCCTGTTTTCTTAAAATTGCACATTGAGAGGTGGCATGCAGCATTTAATTTTGTTTCAGTGGTTTACATGGTGTTACATTCTTATGAATAACAAGAATGTTACCGCATACAGTCCACATTATTGAATCCTATGCCTAACTGTATCTTGATGTATTTTGACAAATACAACTGCCATTACAAAAAGAAAAGTGTGGCTTGAAACAAATTGTAGTATCAGCTTTATTCACTATGGAATGTAAATACTAAAAATTTACCAAATTTTGATGCACTTTTGTCTTGCATATTTATGTAACAAAAAAGTAATATCACCTTGATCTGTGTTCCATATTTTATGGTTAAACATTAAATTAAGCTATTGAAAAAATGTGGCATTTTTAAGATTTTAAAGCAATATCTTTCTTACTGTAGGCTTCTAGCAGTTTTTTAGCTGCAGCAAAATTCTCTTTCCTTCTGGATGGTTGAAACAGTGGTATTACAACAGCAACAGCAAATGAGGGTCTCACAAAAAGTCTGCTTCGTTTGGCACCTTTGTTTTACTACAGAGATCTACCCCATTTTAAACACTATTCTAAGATGGTTAATGATTTACAAAACCTGTAATCAGTCAGAACAGCACAAATAAAAGTGAAATAGCAGTCACAGAATTTAATTGCACATAAAACCAATACAACCAGAATTTTAAGGGCCTGGGAGAATAAAACACTCCTTGGGTAGAGATGCAAGGGCAGCCTCCCCGCAGAAAAAAATGCAAAGTCAGTGGATCCCAGCCAGGAAAGCCAGATCGCCTGTCTATTATCCTTTCTTGAAAAGACAGGTGCTGCACAGGCAGCTTTCCATTAAATAGGAGAGCCTTCAAGCACCCAGATCCCAAGCTTTAAAGTGATCGCCAAAGCTTGAACAAGTCTGAAATGAAATTAAAAAAAAAAGCTTGTGAAATACATTCTCTACTTCTACCCATATGAACAAGCCAGTCCTTGCAGAATCAGATCAAGGTCAAGATGGACTCATTCCCACCAAACTCCAGAGGTGGTTTTTAGATATGCATATCCCAGTGACAGCTGGTGGGGGACAGAAAGACAGTAGGGGACCCAGTTGTGGGACTTATTGCAGATTTGGGGGGGCACCTTCAAGTTAATGTTGATTCTTAGTGACTGCCTGGACTGGTCCCTGCAGTTGTCTTGATAAGATTTTCGGAAGTGGTTTGCCCTTGCTTGCTTCCTAGGGCTGAGAGAGAGTGAGTGGCCCAAAGTCACCCAGCTGGCTTCATGCCTAAGGCAGGACTAGAACTTGATCTCCTGGTTTCTAGCCCAGTGCTTTAACCACTACATCAAACTAGGTCTCATTGCAGATGCAGGTAGTCCTCACTTAACAATGGTAATTGGGACCAGCAGCTCCATCACTAAGTGAAGCAGTTGTAAAGAGCCACATCACATGACCATACCGACTTATGACAGCAGTTGTGGCAGTCCCAGTTGCCATTGTTAGGTGAATCCCATGTGGTCGCACCATCCTGCAATCACATGATCACCATTTGTGACCTCCTGCTGGCTTCCCCATTGACTCTGCTTGTCAGAAGCCAGCAGTGAAGATCACAAATGGTGATCACATGACTGTGATGCTGCAACCATCAAAATTGCGAGTTGGTTGCCAAGTGCCCGAATCATGATTACATGACTGCAGGGATGCTGCAACAGCTGCAACCACAAGGACCTGTCACAAGTGCCCCTCATTCAGTGCCGTCATAACTTTGAATGGTCACTGAACAAGTGGTTGTTCAATAAGGACCACCTATATAGCAGTCACAAATGAAAAATTGTCTTACCTTGGTTCAGGATTTCATGTTGTCATTCTTGGTTCTGGTTGAAGAAAAAGATGTGAATGTCATGCCAACAATTCTCCAGTCAGGCATCAAACTACAGCAGATTTTTCATGTGATTCATTGGAATTAACTTTTTCAAATGATTTTTTTTCTGTATAACTTAAGCTCTTATGTTCCTTTTATTCTTGTTTGTGAGCAGTCTTGAATTACATACATAGTTGAAAAATAGGAGATTAAGAAAAAATAAGCAGGTATGTTTACAGAAGATTCAAGGCAGCACTGATCAGTTTTTAGTGGACATTCACGGAATCTTGCTGGACAAAGCAGACTTTGATCTGATCTGGTTAAGCACTTCTTAAATAAACATTGTTACTACTACAGTTACTCAGCAAAGCTGAATTTCTCAAACTGGTTAAGAAATCCTTAATTCACGATCTTGCCTTTAATTTTAAGTTGCATTCAAGGGGATCTCACAATAAAAAGAATGGACAATGGAAAACTGAAATCAGCAAACTGATATGACTACCTTAGACAGTTAATGATGGATATCCCAAAAAAGATTATTAGTTATATAATTATGATTATTCTGTTACTGTTGCCAGAAGTATCTAGATGCTTTTAAAATTTTCTGCCTCCAGTGCCAAAACAATTTAACCAGACATGGATACTTTGATTGGGAGAGAGAATATTTCCTACACAGGGCAAAATGTCTTGGGGCTGCCTCCAGATGATGACATTTTGCAGTTTTTCAAAGTTGTGTTATACAAAAGCCAGCATGGCTGGCTGGGGAATTCTGGGAGTTGAAGTCCACTCATCTTAAAGTGGCCAAGTTTGGACAACACTGCCCTAGGGGCACAGATAATGGAAGCCAAAACCAACAGCCACTGTGCCTTTATCTAGAAGCTAATCATGAGTAGATACTTGAGATTTGCTACCTCAGTTTTTCTTCTTTATAATCAATACCACTGTTCCTTTAATGGTACCGATACTCATTTTGATCACAAGCAGACATTCGGAAACTTTTCAGTGAAGCTTTTCTATGGCATGGAAGCAAATTGTGGGAAATTCTCTACTTATTTTAACTTCTTTTTTAGACTTTTTGTTAAAAAAAAAAAAACTAGGTTTCAGTGCCATTAGAATCAAATTTTATACCTAGACCATGTGAAAGCTGAACTCCATGGCTTACTACTTCTTGAAGGGTTGGCACATCTCTACAGTAGGTAGCCTTACAATCAGCATGTTGTTGAATCTACCTCTCTTGGATCCTAGTCCAGTATCCTGAATATTACACCACACTGTTTCATACAGACTCATAAACAGAGGCAGTTCTAGGTCCATATCAGATCTGAGGCAAAGGCCCATGTGATACAAGATTCTATAAACGGTGTATTTGTTTAGATGTATATGTGCACTTTTAAAATAAAACATTTTACAATTTCACAACGGTTAACAGAAGGAGTGGTTTAGGAATTGCTGAGGATATAAAGAATAATTTTCTCTCATCTCTGAACAATTGCCTTTGCCCTTTCCTGTACATCTGCAGAACAAGGGTGTATATCTAATGATACAATGATGTCATTGTAGAATGTGACCTTAATAGTTTTGGTGGAGCCCCTTTATACAATCATGTCCTTCCCTCCACAGGGAGGAAAAGCATGTGGTGAAAGCGAATATCATACAGGCTCACTCGACAACACATTTCAGTATTTGCTAAAGAGCTTGTTCCAAACTAAGAATAATGTGAAGGATCTTCATCTTCTTACCAGTGAAAAGCTAGAGAAAGCTAATACACGAAGTCAAGAGATGTCCTCCAGTGCCTATGGTTATGATATTCCTCCTATGTTCCACCAAAAAGGAAAGAGGAGGAGGGAGAAGAGAAGGGTTTGCAGTCTTAATTTTGACTGGATTCACACACTGCTCTTAGCTACGATTTGTTGAATAAGTCATAGCAACTACGTTTGTGTATGTTAACCCCTATCCTAAAATCAAACACACCACTTTTTGGCTTACCATGATGCATGAACCCAGTCTTTCTTGTAATGACAAAAGTCTTGGGAAATGCCATGCATCTGAATTTCTTGGAGAAATGAGGGGACAAAAAGCTAGAGAAACCCTCCATATAAAGAGAACAAACTACTTTTTCCCACCCAATAAACAGCTGGTTCTCTTATCTTTTAGTGTTTTTTTTTTTAAATCCTCAGATTAAAAAGTTTTGCCCTTTGTCCACCTTCTCTATGGCTATGTCTGTTTAATAACCAACAAGATGTGAAACTTTAGATCCTGGGTAATAACAAATCTCTTAAGAATCATTACTTCCCCTAGTAAATGGTTAGCTGAAGGAATTTGCTTTCATTTGCTGCACCGCCACCAATTTGGCAGTTTTTAAAAGAAGGGAATTATGTTTTCAAAGAGAACCCTCTCAAAGACTTCACGTTATATATAGCCAAAAACAGCAAGGTGGTCTCTGAATATCTGAGATATACAAATGGGAGGGTGCTATGGCCTTTGCCCTCCATCCTGTTTATTAACCCTACCAGGGGTATTTAATGGGCCTTTGGTCTGGTTCAACATGGCTCTTTTTATGTTCCTCAGTACCCATCTGATGCCCTTCACACTTCAACTTCTATGATCCCCAACCAGAGAAAACTTATCAGGAGCTCTAGATTCAAACACTGAGAGCCACTTCGGGGTAGCGATTAAAGCATCAGGTTAGAAAGTGGGGGCACCGTGAGTTCTAGTCCCACCTCAGGCACAAAGCCAGCTGGGTGGCCTTGGGCCAGTCGCTCTCTCTCTCGGCCCTAGGAAGAAGCAGGCAAGGGCAAACCACTTCTGAGAATCTTGCCAAGCAAACTGCAGGGACCCGTCCAGGCAGTCTCCAGGAGTCAACACTGACTCAAAGGCACAAAAAAATTACAAGATTACCCGGAGGCTCTTGTTCTCTTCAGCTTCCCCCTAACAGTTAGTACTTCTGGGGCATTTCATAAGGCTTCACCCTTCGCTTTTGCGAGCCTTTTCAGAGCGCCGCCCTACGTCCCAAAGGATCTCCTGCTGGCCTCACGGGGTTCTGCTGGCAACCAGCAATCCCGCCTTCGCTGAAGTAGAAGATAAAAACTTTAGCCACGCTCCCTTCGGCCGGCTCGGGCGTTGCGAGAAGGGCGCTGCAGTACTCGCCGTGTCCGCCAGGGGAACCTCTCGGATGCCCTTCCGCGCGGCACGGCATTCAGCCGCGCGAGTCCCGCCGGAGTGCAGGGCGTTTGTTGATAGCGCGGCGGCGCCTTGCGGCGCGAATCCGCATCCTTCCTTATTTTTCTCGCTAGCCTCCCGTGGGAAGGAGCGCGGCGTGGGTAAAGCGACCCACCGGCCCGTTGCACTAAACTCCCCATTTTCGCTGGCGCTGGAGTTTTGCTTTGCTTTTTGTTTCCCTCCCTGGAATTCCCTTTGGAGTTGATCTCTGTGAGATTGCAAAACGCCGTCCCGTTCTCCGTCCGGTATCCTTGCCTCGTGGAAGGACGAACGAGAAGAAGCCGCCGCCTGCCCCAGCGGGTTGAATGAAGGTAAATCCCAGGGAATGCCTTCTGCTTGGGCTGCCTCCTCCTCCTCCCTGCAACAGCCTCCTTGGATTCCTCTCTGAAACGGACGAGGATGTGTGTGTGTGTGTTTGCGTGCGCATGTGGCTGTGTTGCCGAGGGAGCGGAGAAGGAGGGAAAGCTGCGCATCTTGAATTGTGCAACAAAGTGCCGTGGAAGTTGGCTCCCTGAGCCCTTTTCCTCGTCCTTCGCAGCGCAGTTTCAGGCGGCGCTTCTTGGTCTCTTCCCCAACTCGGCGGGATTCTCTTACTCCTAAGTAAGCGTGGAGTGGGATTGCCGCCTCATCCTCCGGCATAGGCTTTCTCGGAAGTCGGTGGCAGCGATTGCAATGGAATTTACCCCCGAAAAGGCTGAGGAAGGGCAAGGAGGGTCACGCGGTTGCTGCTTTTTTCCAGCGGCAGACTCCAACCCATTATCATTACTGTTTTGGAGTCTTTTAGCAGCTGGGGCGCCGGCCCCCTTCCTCTTTCTCCTCCTCCAAATGGCTGTAAAGGACCGTTTGAATTAAAGGCGGGGGGGGCGGGGGGAGGTTTTTGTTGTTGTCGAAAAAGTCATGCCTCGCTGGAGTCATGTGTTTGGCTGCTGCTGTCTGTTCCATCGCCTTTCGTAAGAAACCGGGTTGATTGCCCGGGAGACAGAAATTGCAACATATTCAAGACTTTGGGGGGGGCAGCAGTAAAGGGGCGTCGTGGCATTCGTGGGAGGATTGATGCCAAATAAACTTTTATATTTTATTTTAATTCACGGGAAGTTTAGCGCCCCAGCTACATTCCACAAATCCAAGTCACCCTGCCGTCCTGGGAAAAGCCAGCTTAAAATAAACCACAGAAAGCTTAGCTCAACTCAGTCCCAGGTAAGTTGCACAGGACAGCGGCCTTGGCTTCCCTAATTTTTTTTTTTTTTAAGTAGGAGGGGACTGGAATAATTTCTTCTGGATCTCCTGTCAGACATCTGGAGCCCCTCCTTTTGATGATGTGCAAAAGTTTCTTTCAGATTTTGCTTTTTAAGCGTTTCTTCAATAGGGATGAACAGTTTTTTTCATGACCCTCACGCAAAAGATGGAAAATTTCATTCTCTTTTTTGTGGATCAAAAGCAGCCAATGGGCTATTGTTTGAAACCCACATAGCTGGGGGGTGAAAAGAGCAGTGTGAGAACAGTTCCCATGAAAAAGCTTTTAAGAACCCAGTTTGGGGAGAAGGAAATTTGTTAAGGAAAAGGAAGGGGTGAAGGTAAGTAAAAAAAAAAATAAAAATAGAAATCCTAGGTTGGAGGAAAGGAAGGGTTATTCCAATTCTTTTTCTATTCTGTACTATTCTATTCTGTACTAAAGATATTAGCCTCACTAATGTTAAGGGAGCTCGATTTTACTGCCTTTAGGGAATCTCAGACTGGTTCTTCAGGATCTGCTGCTTTAAATAGCTTTGATTTGTATCTCTGAAAGGAGGTGAAGCCTGAAATAAAAACAATGTCAACAAGTGTTCCTTATCTGAAAAGAGGAGGTAGGAGGAGGTTTACTGATCCAAAGCCAAAAAAAAAGGGAAAAAAAGTGGCCGTTCTCAGTGTTGTTTAGCAGCCTTTTCCTACTTCATCTTTCCTCTCCATAGGCGCAAGTGGGAACCTCAAAACAGATTCTTTTTCTTAGGGATCGTAATTGCTCTGCTGAGGGGAAAGGAGGCCCACTGGGAAAGCTTCAGGATTGGTGACCTGTTTGCCACCTTGTGGCAATGCTTAACAAGCAATGCTTGTTAAAAATGGAAGGGATGTGGGGTTATTTAAATGGAAGCTAGAGGCTGAATCAGTGAAAAGCCTGGCCTCATGCAGTCAGTGGATTTGGAGAAACGCAGCACTTGGAGGGAGAACTGTTGTCCTCTTTTAGTGAGGAAACCGAGTCAGGTGACTGGAATCCTTATTGGGGCCACTCTGTAGTCAAGTATCTTGCAACGCTGATTTAAATATTTTAATATGAAATGCGGAATTCTGAAACAGGTCACAAGCACCCTGCTTATTAGCCTATGGTATAATTATGATTTTCAGAGAAGATACGGCAGATATATTGTATGTTTATAAGGCATGTCTATAAAATAAGTCTCTTTGAAAACAATGTTTTTTGGCGCTAGACTGTGCTATCTCCTCCCTCCTTTAGCACTACATAAAAGAAACCAGGATTCCTGTAAGATTTTTAAGACACAAAATTCAGTCTTTGTATATAATGACAACTTAGGCCAATCAAGATGGAATAACCAGACAGTATTGCTCACCTGGTCAAGATGAAGAGGGGCCAAATCTAACCCCATGCTGAATCAGCTCAATAGAAGTATTTTAGGAACTGGACTGGGTAGAGGAAGCACATACACGGTGCCTAGTTGTTACTTGACAGAAGTGCACAGGTAAACATAATCTTCCATGTACAGGATGAGAAAATCTGCTTGTAGTGCATTTTCTTTTAATAAGATCTCTCTTCATCCCTCTTACCTCTCATTGTTTAGGTAAGATTATTAATATCCTTTGGTATAGTTTTCAATCAGCTGTTTGCAAAGTAAAGTAAATATGGTAATTATCTGAACAAAGAACGTTTAATTAAAACTGACTCATGGTATGAGAAAAATAGGCTCATGGCCTTTAACTCCTATTTTCAGGATTTCAGGCTGTAAACCATATTCAGCACCATTTGTTTCTCATTCAGTGCTCACTTTTAACTTCTGTTACCCACCTTCTGACGTCATGCTCACATCTTTTGCACTGAGGAAATTCTAGATATGCAGATGGAACAGCTATGGTTTGTAGGTTACTGGTACTTATAATGGAAATAAAGCTTATGTTCTGCAAACTCTGGATTTGCCATTAAGATTTTTTATTATATTTCATTTTCGTAGATGTACATTGTAAATAAATGCAGGGAGTTCTGATTTGAGCCCCAGATCCGACTAGGTTTGACTTTGGCCAGAGCCAGGCTTGTACAATTTGCAACCTATACCATTATAACCAGCCCTGAACTAAATGTACTGTGATTGGTTTTGATGAGCTTTAACTATACAACCTCATCGTTCTGCTTCAGGTGGGTAGCAAAATCAGATTTGTTTTGCTGGCATTATTACCAGGCATGGTTGGTGAACTGCGTTTGGCATAATGGATCTTAAATGGCTTATGTCGGCCCTACGCTATGGGCATTTTTGCCATTCTTCATCTGCATGATGAAATGTGCTCCAAAGAGTCCCAAACTCTTTGAAACAGATTTAAGTAGTTTGCAGGGACCAGAAATCTTGTTCTGCTGATACACAGTTGTTTTGTAAATGGGTAGATTTAACTAGATTCAAACCTACGTAATTAATCCTTGGGATTTTTCTGTTTAATTCTAAAAATGGCTGTGGTTTTTCTTTTTGCCTTCTCCTTGTCTTTTATCACCTGGATGTATTAACTATAACTCCTGTTCAAGTTTACCTTTTTGAATCATCACTGATTAGCAACACCCTGACATCTGAGATAATAGTCACACTAGTAGAATCTTTGTTGATTTAGACATTCTTTTTCTCCTTATCATTCTTTCTTCTTTTAAATGCTCTGCTTAAGTAGTAATGATTCTGTCAACAAAATGAAGAATTAAACAATTTACAGGGGTTCTTACCTTGGATTAACTGATTTGTTTGTGAGGTCTAAAACAATTGGTATCAACTTTACAACCAATCACCAGGTATGGACAATCAGTAAACCTTTTCCGTATGTCATCTTGTCCTGTCAATAAATGCTATACAGTAATTCCTTGCAAAACTGAGGATTCATTTCTTTAAAATCCTCATATTGGGATAATAGGCCATTAGTATGCTTAGGATGTTATAGGAAAAACAGATTAGTAGAACCAAGTTACAATACAACTTAATAAAATCCCTCAAATATTTTTATAGCCTGTAATGACGTTTTTAAAAAAGAGAGTTAAAGCAACAATACAAACTAATACTAAAGAAACAGTAATAAAGAAATTATCGTACAAAATAACTTATTGAAGATTGTGAGTGCAAGTCTGGATGTGTCTATTTACAGTAGAGGCTGTCTTGCAAGAACAAGATTGTACCATGTAGCTGTTTTCTCTCTCCTCTTGTGAGAACTATTATGCCAATGTACATCTCCTCGTGGATTTTTATTTACCTTGCAGATGTTGAGATTTTTCAGGTTACATAAGGCAAATTGATATACAGGAAATATCCCACAGATACTCAAATTTGCTTATTATTTTACTTTTCTATAACTTGGATGCAGACAAGTAGCTTCCCTTAGCATACATGATGACATGTATTCTTTGTTTAGAACATGCAACTATAAATTTGCTAGCTGGAGTTAAGGTGGGGATCTGTCTACAAACCGTTCTGTGCACATAATGGTTTGTTTTGCATGGACTTTGCCCAAGCTTAGATGTGCATGTTTTGGATGTTTTGTTCTAGACATGAACTGAGATGGGGCTGTTTTGTTTCTCATGCAGACCAAAACGTGGTTGTTCCAGGTAGCATTGCTGTCGGTGTTCTCTTTTAGGTGCTGTGATTGGAATTTGGGTTAATTTTTGTAGTTGCGGTGTTATTTTTGAATTCATCTGTCTGAACCAGAGCATGTCCTTTCTGCCATTGGCTTAAGCTGGGTCTGGGTAATCTGGGTGGAGTTTTGGATCAAAGCAGCAGACATTTAAGGAGCACACAGCACAGAAAAAGTCTCACTGATGTTGGAAGAGTAGTGAACAGTGAGCTACAGAAGAAAATGCTGCAGAGTGCCACTCGACTAATTCCTGGACTTTTGTAGGAGTGGTGGTGACTAGTAGTAAGTATCTGGTTTCCTGTGTGTCTCTAGAGGCAACTTTCATAGCCCCAATCCCACTTTATTTTATTTTACATTATTTTTTTCTTTAGTTTCAGTTTTTCTTCGTGGATGGGTGATGGTTTTAGTTACCTAGAAAGAGAAAGAGGTATTCTCTCACTACCCCATTTTTCTTGCTTTTTAAATATTTTGAGTTGAAAAGAACATTCTCTCCTTTCCCCCCTCCCAGTATATTTTATCCCAAAAACCCTGGTTGCTGATTTGGGGAGTCCTTCCAATTAGTTTTGCTCACTGTTGCTTGCTAGATACATTTTGTTTTAGAAAGAGGCTTTCCTCCTTTACTCTCCAGTTACATTCTCCAAACTATATCCCCTTCTAAAACTCACACTGAGAGCTATGCCAGTTAGAAGGAGAGCCATCAAGGGAGTGGGATGGCAACTGCTGTAAGGTGACTTGCTTTTAGTACCCTGCCCACTCCTGAAGCTACAAAGGTTCCACTAGATGGCACTTGGTGAGGGAGGCTGGTGCTGAGGGAGGAACTCTTCCTTTTGCACAAGCAGAGGATGAGATGGCATTGATGGTTCAGGCATTCCCTGCTGTTGGTAACCCAAGGATTGAAGTCAAAGGTCAGGAGATGGAGAAACTGCCCTCTCCTGAATCTGACAGACCATGATGGTAGTGATGACCTAGACACACCATCCACTGCCGTCAAAATGGACATGCTATGGGCCTGTTGCAGGCAGGACAGCATATTATGGGAATAGTTCAAACTTGTGCTTTTAGTCCCATGTTACATTGACCACAACCATTGCAAAACATGGCTTAGCAGGGGGAAGACACCAGATGTCTTTTGACATTGGGAGTGCTTAAGCACCTATTCAGTCATCATTCATGTATCCTACCCACCTCTGGCAGCCCCATGTTACTGACTAGTGGCAAGGAACCTGTTTTCAAGAAGAACAGGATTCCTCCACAGTGGTTGAAGCAGCTGTTGGCATGGTGGCCCAAAGGAATAGACATGATGCATGCTATCATGTACATGATCAGCCATTCAGCATGGTAGAGAATAGCAGATTCTGATCCTATTCCATCTGGTTGCCCCTGAATATCAGGCCTGATGCGCCATCTTCAAGAGGTGGTGGTGCCCTTCCTGTATCACCGATGCAAAGAGAAAGTGGCAGGACATCCACCTCAGATATTTCTTCCAATCCAGGTTTTTTAATTACATTAATACAACTATGTCTATAATAATTATGGCTGTGTAAAAACTGTGACACCTCAGTTTTTAAAGAATGTATGAAACCTTGATCACACAGAAATCATGTTGTCCAGTCTTTCCTTTATGTTGTTAAAGAACCAATTCAAAGGCTGAGAGTTGACACATTTCATCAGGCCAGCCTTTGGAATATGTATACACATGTTATGCATAAGTTTCCAGAAATATGTGACAATTTTTTTAGCAGCAATCCAGGCATGGTAGATCCAAAGTTCTTCATAAATTCTATTTTTAGTATATTAACAATACAGTAATATCTTTAAATCCTAACCTCTTTTCAAGTACGTTATTCATTATTTATTTATTAAGTTTGTATGCCAGCCATCTCCCCCAGAGATACTAAGAATAGCCAATACTAAGAATTCAGCCAAAGACAATGATCAAAATACATTCATATTCATTACATTCGAAACATAAGGTACTCAACCAACACTATTTAAACCTCTTTTTCTTCCTGAAAAATAATTTTTCATCAATCTCATTTTAGGAAACAAAAACTTATTTAACGTTTTTACAACATTTTCCATTGATATTGGAAAATAGGAAACTCTAATTCTCTGTTCTACCCAGATTTCTGGTATATTCAGATTTATTTTAGTAAAGTTTTTAAATTGCCAGGAAAAATAAATTGCTAGCTTCTTTAAAAACTTTGTCTAGTACACAGAAAACTTTAAGGGTTTCTGAGGTAGGTCCATCAGGTCCAAGCAAAGAACACAGTAAATGTACCAAAATATATTGCCATTCAGGAAGGGGTTTTTTGGGCAAGTCACATTCTTTTTTGTAATCTTTCAAGAGTTTTTAAAGTATCATTAACAATTAGCTGATCAAAGATAACACCCCTGTTTCAGGCCATCTTTTTCAAAGAAAAAGTTTTTCCTGCCGTTCTTGAATAGAGATTATTCCAAAAAGTCAATTTATCATGACACCAAGGATCACATTTTCTTATTTAATAGAGGTAGTCCTTGTTTAGTGACTTCCTCATTTAGCAACCATTCGCAGTTATGACAGTGGTAAAAAAGTAACTTAAGGATCAATCCTCGCATTTATGACCTTCACAAGTCTGTAAAGCAAAGGAAAGCTGAAGTAGGTTAATAAGCACAGTCACAGTTTCACTTAGCAACTGCTTCATTTCACAACCAGGTTGCCAGTCCCAATTGTAGTTGCTAAATGAGGACTGACTTTATTGTACAAATATGTTTGAATGCTTTCAAAGCTGAAAATACAGTAGAGTTTCTACTACATTTATTTATTTTATTTATTTATTTACTTGGCTTGTATGCCGCCCATCTCCCCCACGGGTGACTCTGGGCGGCTCACAATAAAAAGAAAAAACACAATTCTCTCCAAGATGGCTAAAAACTATAAATAATTAAAAAACATATTAAAATGCCCTAAAAAACCTCCTCTAATTTTGGCCCTATAAAAACCTGTAAGATGCTGGGGGGGGGCAACCCATCATCCCACCAGCCATCTCCACAGGTGCGGGCCCCCCTCTGGCTCCCAGGCCTTCTGGCAAAGCCAGGATTTAATACCTTTCCTGAAGGCCATGAGGGAGGGGGCACACTGGACCTCAGGAGGCAGGATGTTCCATAGGGTGGGCGTTGCAGCAGAAAAGGCTCTCTGCCTAGACCCCACCAATCGAAATTCCCTGACCGGTGGGGTCTGCAACCTGCCCCTTCTGCTGGACCGAGTGGGACGGGCTGAAGTGACCAGGGCGAGGCGATTCTTCAGGTAACCTGGTCCTGTGCCATGAAGGGCTTTAAAGGTGATGACCAACACCTTGAATTGGACCCGGAAACAAACCGGTAACCAATGCAGCTCACGCAACAGCAGTGTTATCTGTGCCCTCCTAGGGGCATTAAGAACTGTCCGCGCCGCCGCATTCTGCACCAGCTGTAGCTTCCGGATACTCTTCAAGGGTAGCCCCATGTAGAGCGCATTACAGTAGTCCAACCCAGAGGTGACCAGGACATGAGTGACCATGTGGAGGTCCCCCTGATCCAGGAAGGGGCGTAACTGCTGCACGACACGAAGTCGTGCAAAGGCCCTCCTGGCCATGACTGCCACCTGCTCTTCGAGCAAGAGTCGTGAGTCTAGGAGAACCCCCAAATTACGTACTGGGTCTGTCTGGGGTAGTGCAACCCTGTCAAGAACCAAAGATGACAAAGTCCTAGATCTTGAGGCTCCCCGTATCCACAGCCACTCCGTCTTACCAGGGTTCAGCTGAAGCCTGTTGTCCCCCATCCAGGCCCCCACAGCCTCCAGGCACTGCGAAAAGGCAGTCACAGCATCACTTAAGGCACCTGGGATGGAGATGTATAGTTGGGTATCATCGGCATACTGATGATACCTCACTCCATGGCGCCGGATGATCTCACCCAGCGGCTTCATGTAGATATTAAATAGGAGCGGTGAATTTAGAACCAAGATTTGCCAAGATTTCTAAGCTGCCAAATAATTCAAACCTTAACCTTAAATTAAAATTTTGAGCCATTACCATGTGATCCACATGTAAACTAAAAAATATTTTAAAGAGTTAGGCAAATTGTATGCTTTATATCTTGTTGCTTCAGATAAATACATCAGGGCCATCTGTTATCAAAAAATGCATTTACTCTTATTAATTGTCTTCTACATACACACACTCCCAAATTGTTATTCCATCATTCATGTATTCCTGATTTAGGGAAGATTTTTAAAAGTATAAACTGGCCTAATTGCACTAAACCATAATGTGGTTTGTTGGTTTTGGCTTAATGTACCCTTTGAATCCAGTCAAGTTTAAATTACAAATTTAGTAGAAGACATCAAACATTGCGAGAATTTCTGAAATAAACATCTATAGTCCAAGATCAAATCACATTTTGGTTAATTATCTGATGATTGTCTCACAAAATAAATTGAAAGAATACTTAAGACAATGAGAATATTTAAGACAATGAGAAACATGTTGGTTCAATTATATTTAATGAATGAAGCACTAAGAGCTTGTCTGTTGGAGGGCTTTCTTTGCCTTTTACATGGAAAGGATAGAGATATGTAGTTCTCGCTTACCGACCTTTTGTTCAGTGACCGTTCAAAGTTACAGTGGTGCTATAAAAGGAGACTTACGATCAGTCCTCAAAGTTGCAGCCATCACAACATCCCTGCAGTCATATGATTGCACACATTTACGATGGTTGCAGCATCCCATAGTCATATGATTGCTGTTTGTGACCTTCACAGCCAGCTTCTGACAAGCAAAGTCAGTGAGGAAGCTAGCAGGAAGTTGCAAGTTGCAGCCACATGACATTACACTTAATGACCCATGGTGATTCCCTTAACAACCGCAGCTGGAACTGATAAACTGACGCAAGTCGGGTGCGGTCACGTGATGTTTCACTTTACGACTGTGTCACTTAGTGATGGAGTTACTGGTCCCAATTGCAGTCGGTAAGTGAGGACTACCTGTACTAGCAAAAGCCTACACCTTCTTGCTTTTTAATTTGCTTATGTGTGAAATGCGCACCCTGATATTTCCCCAAAACATTCAAGATTTACTTATATACTGGTTTCCAGTCAATACCTGTCTACGCATGCCTAGCTTCAGCTATAAAACTTGTACTTGTTGCAGAAATGTCAGATAATAAATTAAATAAGTATCCCCATCATGTTCAATTCTCCAGGCACTGCTGGGTCACAGAAACCTTAGCAGCAAAGGGTAAATGTTGTTCAAATATATGCAATATCTCAGAATGAAAATGATATTTGTTTTTAATGTGTTCATGGTAACATTTACCACCCATCATGCTTTTGTATCCCCATGTATCTTGTTTATCCAGGAGCTTCTTTCAAACTCAGTGCATTGTTCCACAAGCTTTGATCCCAGGGGAACTTTTCATAAATCACATGGCAGTATAATGTGGTTTGTTTGGTTTTGGCAAAGTGTATATGGGAAAACAAGTATTATGGTTGTAAACCATGTTTTATGGCACAGTGTAATGTGCTGATGTCCTCACAGTGGTGTATTCAACAAACTACTGTTAAATCAATTTTTAGCTCACTGCTTATGAACCTATCCTATGTGACTAAGCACTCTCACAATTCCCTGGATAAACATCTTCAAAGCTACCATAAAGTTTAATACAGTTATGCAAAAAGGAGAAAGTGGGATTCCAGTGTATATTTGTTTTATGGTTAAATTTGTTAAAGATTCTAAAAGCACTTTCATAGTAAAAGTCCTGTATGCACGTTTAAGGATAAAATGGAATTAATAATAAATTACACAAGTGGCTTTTTGGTAGACCAATTCATAACTCTTCTTCATTCTTTCGTAAATATGAAGTTGTCAAACTTAGATGCAGGAAAATTGTGGCTAATTGAAACTGCAATTGTTCTGAATGTTGTAGATCAGTTCCAACGTTGGTATTTATCATGTCCCTTGAAATTCTGAATGAACGGATAGAAAACATTGCCTGTTGGAAAACAGGGTGAGGATTTAGTGCCATTATTGTAATTAGTTGAGAAAGCTGTAAGAAAAGTGTTGTAGTATATTAATCATGTGTTTTGTTTCTAACAGTGGCCAGCTTGGTGTCTTTTAGGATTTCTGTTCTTAAACAGGATATGAAAGCAGATATTTTGCTTTCTTGCCTACACTTCTGCCCTTTACATTTCAATATATTAGCAGCTATTTCATTTAATAGTTATGTTAATTAGATAAGCTATAGAATTAGATTGACTCAGAGGAGCATTCTCCAGCCAGATGCCCTCTAAATGTGTTAGAGCAATAAGCATAGGTAGTCATCATGTTGGACTGAGGATGAAGGGTGTTATAATTCAGTTCACACATCTGGAGGGTACCATGTTGGGAAGAGTATGGGTTTATATAGCCTTTTTTTCAGAAATTACGGTACTACCCTTCTCACTCCCTGAGTAATATTATGACTGATAAAAAGGACTAGTGGGTCCTCTGATTATTGCTAGGAGTTATTAAAGAGAATTAGTATTAGTTGCAATAAAATAGGAGAATAATAGGGGGAGGGGGTATTGCTATATAAGACTTTGAAGATGAGCTTCTTTGCTTGAATGGAACCTTGTGGAAGGATATTTCATTATCTGATTAACAAGCGGCATGGTCAGATGTGTGAGGAAGGGAATGGAAGTTTAGCAGCTGAATGAATTCAGTTGTCTTCCTATATATTGCTCAAAACATGACAAGTAAATCTAGAATGTGATGGGGTGCAGATTTGCAGCCATACTGCATTCTTCTCCTCCTATATAGGAGATTCATTTATGAACAGGCAAATGAGCAACATGGTGGTTTCCGTTGCTGTGTTCCTGTATTTTATCTGAGGCAAGGAAGATGTTCAAGGTTAGTAAAGGTATGGCAGACATGCATTTTTTTCCTTCCTTCAGTCTCTTGTAGCTGGTAGAGTGTGGTTGGTAGCAATGTCAATTAGGAAGTTCTTGTTCAAACCACATCTTGACCATGAAATGCACCAACAACTGGGGACAGTTTTTAAGTAGTGCAAGTCTTCCAAAAGATGTGACTGCTTTAACCTTTCAGGGAGAATTATTGCTTTTGGACTTAAGCATTTTGCAAAACCTCTCTCTTGATGCTTTGTATAATACTGTGAGTTAGTAAGTAGAATCTTTCTTGATTTTTAATCAGTGTATAAATATTTCATTGTAGATACTTTATGAATGGATTAGTAAGAGTTAGTAAGAGAGCCGTTTGGTCTAGTGCACCAGGCTGGAAACCAGGAGACTGTGAGTTCTAGTCCTGCCTTAGATATGAAAGCCGACTGGGTGATTTGGGCCAGTTACACACTCTCTGCCCTACTCACCTCACAGGGTTGTTGTTGATGGGAAGATAGGAGGAGGAAAGGAGTATTAGGTATGTTCGCCGCCTTGAGTTATTTATAAAATAATAAAGGCAGAATAAAAAAATCTAAAAACAAAAAGAGAGTTTGATAGTAATGATACAGTCTTGATATTTAAGTGTAGGCTTTATATATTTGTGCTAAATTCTTGTTTTAAAGAAAGCTGTTTTCAGCAATTGATTTTTAGACAATAGCTTGCTTTTTTTTAAAGCATGATTAAAAAATTAATTTTAAAACATAATTGCAATCAATGGTCAGTTGTGCCAACATTAGTAGATATAATTGACATAAAACTGTAAAATGAAAATAGGATATAGAGGAAACTATTACATAACTAAATTACTAACTAAACCTTACCTTACTAAATTAAAATGCCAGATGACTGCCTGTGTATTAAAACTGTAACTTCTTTATCATTATGCTACAACAACTCATATGGTGTGCAAACCTCAAAGCACAATCTACTCATAATTCCCATTGCTGTAAAAATTACTTTTCTACCTTCTGGCCACCATGAACATCCACTTTGTAAAGTCCTTCAAAGTACATGGGATTTGCACCCATTGTTTGCATTCACCATCATTTCAAGTTAAAAATTACAATGTAATACAACCAGGATGCATGTGAGCAGTGTGTTTGCACATACAGTTTGATTGCTACTCTCTTCACTTCACACAAATGGATAAACGTAACATATTTGATAGTTCAAAACACATGATTATATTTAAATATGTCTAAAAAAGCCCAAACTTTTTAGCAAATACCATTTTAAACTGACTTGTGAGATTGGCTTATTTGAATACATTTAACTTCAAAATAATTTGAATTCAGATATTCAGACATAATTGTTTCATGGATATTTACCTGCTTAAGAGAAGGGAAGAGTTGTTTGTTCTACCGTGCTGCTTGTTCACATACTAGTGTTTTGTTTTATTTATTTTTACTTAGTATAATCTATGAATATCCCAGTTATTCTCTTGGCCAAGTACTATTTAATTCGGTTCATAGATGAGAGTTTTTGAATGTCTTATTTTCTATATGTCTACAAGATAAGAACTTATGAAAATACAGAATATTCCTAAAATTAATATTCTACTCTTTAAGTTCTCATACCTTTTGTACATAAAGCAACATTTAAAAGTTACCTTATTGCTTGAGCTTATTAAGAAGATGGATTATGAACAGCATGCATCCTTTAATTTCTGAATGGATCATTTCCCAGGAACAGCTACTGTATTGCTTCACAGTTAGGAAATCATTCATTCTTTGAAAATATTTTTTCACTTTTAGAGTTAGGAAATAAGATGCCATGTTGCGACAAGTTCTTGGTCCCCTCTGCATCTCAGTTGCATTCAAGCATGTTGCTAGTGTCTTCATTTGCTGGTGAAGGGCATTCTGTAGGTTCTCGAAACATGTTGAGTTCCAGACATTGTAGGAATGACCTTTAGAAAGAAGGCAGGAAATCTGTTGGAGGATCTCATAGATAATAATCGCATTGCCTCTATTACTGACTTTGAGAACTTCCAGAGGAAATCTGAAGTCTGTCACTTCAGGTAGGCATTTCAGTGGAATTTCTTCATTTGCTCTGCAGAGTTGATGTAAGTTATTCTGGATCATTTGCTTCCACTGGGCGTGAAAGATGGAGCATTGGAAAACCGAGAGTTGATTGGATTTTGCAAATTTGCCAAAGAGAACTAGCACAAGGCAAATTTTTAAGGTATAATTATGAGTGAGGGTGATCATGATCGTAGTGGAGACTGCCACGTTTCCTGAAGTCTCTTTAAATATATTTTGGAGACGTATATTTAAAATCTGCCTTCCTTGTTAATTTTATTAATCATAATATGGTTTCTTTTTTCTGGGCTCTAAATGCCTTCAGGTCATTACATTTTGTTCCTTCTGAGGTCTAGCTGACATTTAGGTGGTTCCCTCCCTGCCCTGCCAGTCTACTACATTCTTAGACAAAGTTGGCTCACAAGGTTTGCATTGGGGAAACACATTAAGAGAACCAGGGACTTGAGGAAAGCATTAGGTTCTATGTGGGAATGATTGGGAGATGATGGGATCAGAGAGAAAATAGGTGTATTTAAGGGCAAAAACTATGGAGATCATTGGAATGGGGAAGAGGAAGAAGATCTGACTTATATCTATGTCTTAAATGTGTGTCTACATGAATGTTTATAAGAATGTGTTTGTGTGAATGTGGTGGCTTGTGGGTGCACAAAAGTGAATGCCTGCATATGTGGGTGGCCAATGACCTGAAGAGAGAGAAAGAATAGAATGAACGAAAGCTAGGAGAAGAAAAATGAATGAATTCAGAATAAATACATGGGGGGGGGTAATAATTTTCAAAGAAATTGAGTAATGTTCCTGTTAATTTTGTGGATTAAAATTCACAAAATTAAATTCCTTTTAGATGTCATTTGAGGATTTAATTGAGTTCCGCCTCCCACCATTTTTATTGTATTTTATAGATTACAAAAAACAGAGTGTAGAACTACAAAAGATAAATAATGAAAGAAACAATGAAACACTAAAGATAATTGATAAACAGAATTAAAAATAGAAGAACCCCTTCAATTAAAAAAAGAACAGAAAACATTAAAAAGTACCAGTATTAAACCTGTGCCATCAAGTCATTTTTGACTCCTAGTAACCATATAGATAGATTTTCTCCATGATGATCTATCCCTAACCTGTTCTTTCAAGTCTCCCAACAGCACACACATCGCCACTCTAACAAGCCATCCACCTTGCTGCTGGTCATCCTTCCTTCCACGTTTCCCAGCATTAGAGCTTTTTCCAGAAAGCTGGGTCTTTGCAGATGTGTCTGAAATAGGACAATTTGAGCCTGGTCATTTGTACCTCAAGTGAGAACTCTGAGTTGATTTGTTTGATGATTCATCAGTTTGTTTCACTGCTGTCCATGGTATTCTTAGGAGTCTTCTCCAATACCAAGTACTAAACCTACATGTATCTATATCAGTATCATCTATATAGGTAGTTCTCACTTACAGTCCACAGTTGGGACTGGCAACCCTGTCACTAAGTGATGCGATCATAAATTGAAAAATCACATGACCTCACCCAACTTATGATGGCAGTTTGTCAGTTACAATTGCGGTCATTAAGCAACTCACCCCCAGTCATTAAGTGCAATGTCATGTGATCGCGACTCGCGACTTCCTGCTGCTTCCCCCTGGACTTTGCTTGTGGGAAGCTGGCTGTGAAGGTCACAAATGGTGATCATGTGACCACAAGATGCTGTGACCATTGTAAGTGGACACTGGTTGCCAAGTGCCCAAATTGTGATCACATAACCACGAGGACGCTGCAACAGATGTGATGTTGAGGACCAGTCTCATTATTCAGCGCCATTGTAACTTCAAATGGTCACTGAATGGGTGGTCAGTAAGTTATTATGGTAATTGGGACCGGGATTGCTGTCACTAAGCAATGCGGTTGTAAAGTATGAATGTCATATGACCACATTACTTAGTGACAGCAGTCCAGGCAAATCTGGTTGCTGTCATAACCCCAAGACACGCAGGTTGTTAAACAGGAAGCGGCAAGAGTCCCAGGTAAGGAGTGTGGGAGTGCCACAGGAGGTAGGAGAGACCATGAGAGGCCTGGCGCAGGCTGGATGCAAGTTGGGAGAGGGGGTGCTGTGGAATGGTGTGAGCACAGGAACAGTGAGGGAAAGGGAATGCAGTACGTTCAAGTGAAGAGGGGAAGGAGGGCGTGGTGCATGCGAGCAAAGAGGCGAATGAGGGAGTGGTGTGTGCAAGTGAGCAAAGAGGGAAGAAGGATCCGGTGCGTGCAAAGGGGGGAAGGAGGGCATGGTGCATGCAAGTGAAGAGGGGAAGGAGGGCACAGTGTATGCAAGCAAAGAAAGGCCAGGGGGGTAGGAGAGACTTACCCGAGCAATTTATAACATTCCCTGCCCGCTTCCCCATTGACTTTGTTTGTGGGAAGCCCACAGGGAATGTTGCAAATGGCAATCATGTGACTGCGGGATGCTGCAACCAGTCATAAATGTGAGCTGGTTGCCAGTGCCCAAATTTTGTTCATGTGACCGTGGGGAGTGCTGCAACGGCTGGAAGTTCAAGGACGGTCATAAGTCCCTTCGTTCAGAGCTGTCGTAACTTCAGATGGTCGCTGAATGGACATTAAGTGAGGACTGTGTGTGTGTGTGTGTGTGTGTGTGTGTGTGTATAAAACATGTCTAAGTGCTCTGCTGGATCAAACCCCTGGCCTATCTAGTCCAGCAGTCTGTTCTCACAGTGGCCAACCAACAGCACAGGGAAACCTGCTAGTCTCTCAGCAGATGGTCTTCAGAGGCAGTCTCATTGCCATCACGGCTAATTGTCATTGATCCCCATGACTTCCATGAACTGATCCAGCCCTTTTTTGAAGCTAACTAAGCTGGTAGAAAGCACCACATCTCATGGTAGCGAATTCCAAAGTTTAATTATGTGCTTTGTAATAGTATATTTCTTTTTGTTTGTCCTGATTCTTTTGGAATTCAATTTCATTGGATGAACTCCGGTTCTAGTTCTTTGGGAAGGGGAAAAGAACATCTTGTTCACTTTGTCCACACCATGCATAATTTTATATACCTTAATCGTATTCCCTCTCATTCGCCTCCTTTCTAGACTAGAAAGTTCCAGATGTCACAACCTTTCCGCAAAGGGAAGCTTCTCCAGCCTCTTGATCATCTTAATTGCCTACTGGTTTACAAAAATACAGTCTTTGCCCTTGTTGTTCTACAGGTTCCCATTTTATTTCCCATTTAATAATTGGCTGCCTTTTTGGGGGGGGGGGGATGAAAAGAAGAGGTATAAATTTAATGGGAATGACAAATTTTGTTTCCAATTTTTCTGACTTAGAATTTTTAAGGTATTCTCTAATAATCAGTTCTGTTCTATACTATACTATACAGTACATAAAGAAATAAGACCTTTATTTTTACAGAGTTTTAGCATTTTGTATCAGTCCACCTTGATTACTTTTTATTTTCCGGCCCCCACCCCAAAACAGTTGGACTCTTAAAGTAATGCACTCAGGTTTTACTCGAGAATATATATCCTGTGCAGAATGTGCTCTAAGATGTAGCATCAGTTGGTGGGTGTAACAATTTTAAGCTAGTGTAAATGGAAATGAAAGGTCATCCTTAGTGAATTTGGTGTGTATAAGACCATTTGTCATACAGTGGGGCAAAAAAGTATTTAGTCAGCCACCAATTGTGCAAGTTCTCCCACTTAAAAAGATGAGAGAGGCCTGTAATTTCCATCATAGGTATACCTCAACTATGAGAGACAAAATGAGAAAAAAAATCCAGAAAATCACATTGTCTGATGTTTAAAGAATTTATTTGCAAATCATGGTGGAAAATAAGTATTTGGTCACCTACAAACAAGCAAGATGTCTGGCTCTCACAGACCTGTAACTACTTCTTTAAGAGGCTCCTCTGTCCTCCACTCGTTACCTGTAGTAATGGCACCTGTTTGACCTTGTTATCAGTATAAAAGACACCTGTCCACAACCTCAAACAGTCACACTCCAAACTCCACTATGGCCAAGACCAAAGAGCTGTCGAAGGACACCAGAAACAAAACTGTAGACCTGCATCAGGCTGGGAAGACTGAATCTGCAATAGGCAAGCAGCTTGGTGTGAAGAAATCAACTGTGGGAGCAATAATTAGAAAATGGAAGACATACAAGACCACTGATAATCTCCCTTGATCTGGGGCTCCATGCAAGATCTCACCCTGTGGGGTCAAAATGATCACAAGAATGGTGAGCAAAAATCCCAGAACCACACAGGACCTAGTGAATGACCTGCAGAGAGCTGGGACCAAAGTAACAAAGGCTACCATCAGTAACACACTATGCTGCCAGGGACTCAAATCCTGCAGTGCCAGATGTGTCCCCCTGCTTAAGCCAGTACATGTCCGGGCCCATCTGAAGTTTGCTAGAGAGCATTTGGATGATCCAGAAGAGGATTGGGAGAATGTCATATGGTCAGATGAAACCAAAGTAGAATGTTTTGGGCTGAACTCAACTCGTCGTGTTTGGAGGAGAGAGAATGCTGAGTTGCATCCAAAGAACACCATACCTACTGTGAAGCATGGGGGTAGAAACATCATGCTTTGGGGCTGTTTTTCTGCAAAGGGACCAGGACGACTGATCCGTGTAAAGGAAAGAATGAATGGGGCCATGTATTGTGAGATTTTGAGTGAACACCACCTTCCATCAGCCAGGGCATTGAAGATGAAACGTGGCTGGGTCTTTCAGCATGACAATGATCCCAAACACACCGCCCGGGGAACGAAGGAGTGGCTTCGTAAGAAGCATTTCAAGGTCCTGGAGTGGCCTAGCCAGTCTCCAGATCTCAACCCCATGGAAAACCTTTGGAGGCAGTTGAAAGTCCGTGTTGCCCAGCGACAGCCCCAAAACATCACTGCTCTAGAGGAGATCTGCATGGAGGAATGGGCCAAAATACCAGCAACAGTGTGTGAAAACCTTGTGAAGACTTACAGAAAACGTTTGACCTCTGTCATTGCCAACAAAGGATATATAACAAAGTATTGAGATGAACTTTTGATATTGACCAAATACTTATTTTCCACCATGATTTGCAAATAAATTCTTTAAAAATCAGACAATGTGATTTTCTGGATTTTTTTCCCCATTTTGTCTCTCATAGTTGAGGTATACCTATGATGAAAATTACAGGCCTCTCTCATCTTTTTAAGTAGGAGAACTTGCACAATTGGTGGCTGACTAAATACTTTTTTGCCCCACTGTAAGTGTTCTGAGACTCCATGTTAACTTGGGTGCCATATGTTAGGAAAAACATTGAAAGCAGTTTTAAGTTGGGTGTGCAGAGGCATTTTTGTGCCTTTGAGTAGCATGCTGGGAGTTGAACTCCAGAAAATAGTAAGAAACAGGGTGAAGAATTGGGCAAGGCCTGGACAAAAATTAAATTTAAAACTAATTAAAATGTAAAGTAATTAAATGCAGCTAATATATTTATCCCCCATGTATTTAATAATTAAATATTTCTATTCAGCCTTATCTTTTGAAGGTGCTTAGGAAGTTAAACAAATTGTGCATCAAGCGCTACACCATTAATATTAAAGGTCACTTACTTTATGTACCTCAAATAAAAGTAATTACATTTATTGTAGATTATAGTCTTTTAATTCTCAGCGGTGGATCCCTCTCCCCTCTTTTTATGATAGAATTTGTTGTGTACCAGTATAGTGATTTTCACCTTGGTTGTGAAATACTGCATGACCTCGGTACTATGTGTGAGACATTTTGCTGATAAAATTGTTCAGATTTGCCTGGGTCCTGGCTTTGCATGGATAAGAGCTGAAGTGGTAACCAGGGCAGTGCTCTGCAATGTAATCTGGGAGTCATTTCCTCTTGTAGACTCTGACAGGGCGCTCTTTGGAATGAGCTGTGAGCTACTCATACCCCTTCTGACTCCTTCATCTAATGATGAGGTGTATGAGTAGCTAGATCAATGAAGTGGTCAATGGCTCATTGAGAGAAGGAACTGTGCCAGGTGCCTCAAAGGAGGTGGTGATGCAGTCATTTCCTAAGATACCTTCTCTGGATCCAGTAATTTTAGATAACTCTTGTCCTGTATCTACTCTTGTTGAAAACAAGTGTGTCTTCAGTTACAAAATGCTATATAAGAGGGGGATTATCTATACCCCCTTCCATCAGGGTTCACACCTGAGCATGAGGCAGAAATGGCACTGGTTGATGAGGTGCACGACTGTAATAGTCTGTAGGAATAACCTTGAGAAGCAGGAGGAAGAGCCACAACCAAGACAATAGTCAGATAAAAGAAATTTGAGTCTGAGACAGAAATGTAAATTGAGAAAGTGTCTCAGGCTTGACCCATCCTAGTTCTCTTGAAAATAAGGGGCGGGGGGGAGGGACTTTCAGATTTGCAAGATTCTGTTACTGTAACCTTATAATAAAAGTAGTATTAGCATTCATAACTTTGGTTTCCTAGTCTGGTCTACCCTTTAAGGTAGTCTGGTCTACCTTGAAGGGCTGACAGTGACCTTCATCAGGACTGGGATGTGGAGAGTTTTCTGGGATGCCTGTGAAGACTGGGAATAAGAGACACTGTTTTGCAGTAGTTCTGCTGATTCTTAAGTGTTGAAATTGGTAGGGGATGAGCAGCCATCCCCTTGGGTTCTTTCTTGTGCAGTGCGGCAGAGTTCAGCCCTCTCTCTTACTATTTAGCGTCTACTTGAAACCACTGACAGGAGTCATCCATGGGCTCAGGGTGAAACATTATCAATATGTTGATGATATCCAGTAGTACATTTCAGCCCCTCCCCTTCCCAGCCAGGATGGGGATGCTCTGGAAGTCTTGACCCAGTCTGGAGGCTGTTTGGCCTCGATGGGATGAAACAGGCTGAGAATGAGCCCTAACAAGACAGAGTTGCTGTTTGTCTAGAAACCATCTGTCTCTTTGTCAATTCCAGTTTAAATTCTGGATGATTTTATTTCCACTAAAGAAGCAGGTACACAATTTCGGAGTTCTGGATTCACTGTTATTGTTGGATGTCCAGAGAGAACAATGACCAGAGGAGCTTTTGCCTAGCCTTGGCTGATATACCAGTTGCATCTCTATACCTGGAGTGGGAGCCCTTGTCAATAATGATTGACACCTTTGTCACTACTCAAATGATGAAAACACAGTTCACATTGGAAAATACTTGGAAGCTGCATTTGGCCCACAAATGCAAATTGTGTGGCCTACAAGCTGTGTGTGAGAGCCACTACAGCCATATCACACTGATATTGTGGGTGCTGCATTAGCTCCCAATAGGCTAATAAATGCTGGTTTTAACCTTTGAAACCCTATCTCCAGGATCATCATGTCCAGCTAGAGTTGACCCGTCTGGCACAGTCATTTGAGGTAGGAAAGCTTCGGGTGCCCCATATTTTTGAGACTAAGGGAGTGGAGGTATGAAGGTGGTATCTTTCTGTGGTGGCCCCCAGAGTTTCATGTTGTGCCTATCTTAGCATCTTTCGGAAAGGCCTTGAAGACGGAACTCTTCAGCAGGGCATATGGAACCTAATAGTTGATTAGAATTATGATGCCACCATGGTTTTATAATTTTAGAGTATTCTGAAGTAGTTTTATTGTGTTGATTTTATATTATTGTATTGTAGACTGCTGGGAGTGGACAGAAGCCAGAGGTACTTATTTAACAAGGCTTGTATGGCACTCAATTCCAAAAGCCTAAGCAGCTTACATCAAGCAACAAAAAACATTAAAATGCAATCATAATAATCAACAGCACCACCAGTTGGAGATAGGTCAAGCCTCATTGTCCCCAAATCTTTTCCTGAAGAGCCATGTCTTCATGGCTCTTTTGAAGCCCAACAAGGTGGGCTTGGTCCAGATATTGACGAGCAAGCTGTTCCACAGAAAGGGGCCATTAGTGAGAAAATGCAACTACATGATTCTTTTAGATGGTCTTTTCTTGATGATGGGACCCTTAACAAGCCTTCTTTCCAGCCAGAGGAGATGGTCTTAAAGATATCCAGACCCTGAAGCATGTAGGACTTTAAAGGTGACAACCAGCAGCTCCCATAGTAGTAGTGTCATATGGGGAAATCTAGATATGCTTATAACTGCCTGGAGTGCTTCATGCTTCCCCAGCTGACGTTTTCTGGTGATCTTCAAAGACAGCCCCATGTAGAGCAAACAGCAATAGTCCAACTGTAAGGTGACAAAACCATGAGTGACTGTAACTTGAAGGGAGGCTAAATCTGATAATAATTCAAGACCAAAATCAAAAGTAATTTGGTCTTTACTCTAAGACCAAAATATCATAAAGGTAGAAGTCCTGCTCAGTGTAAACCAGCACAGATTTACGCAAGTGACTCACAGATTCAATAACTGATATTATTTACGTTTCCCAACTCAACATAGCCCCATAAAAGATGGCCATATTCAGGCTGTTTAATCTGTGTCCTATTAAGACTCATGTTTGGCTCTATCCATAATCATCTCTTGCTTCTTGTTTCTTTGGTGTTCATCACCTGAGTTGGAGTGGTGATAAATATGGAGGAACATCTCCCTAGCTGCACATGTAACACCTCTGCTGTGTGAGCTGCATTGGATACTGGTTTGATTCTGGGTCCAGTTCAAGGTGTTGGTTATGACCTTTAAAGCCCTGCATGGCATGGGCCCAGGTTACCTTAGAAACCACCTCGTCCCAGTTATATCAACCTGTCCCACCCAGTCCAGCAAGAAGGGCATATTATGGACCCTGTTTGACTGGCAGGGTCTAGGAGGAGAGTCATTGCCCCCACCCTGTGGAACATCTTGCCCCCTGAGGTGAGATTGACCCCAACTCAAGACCTGGCTCTGCCAGCTTGCACTGGGATCCAGTGGGAGCTCACAGCACTAGGAGTGGTTGGTGGCTTGAGGATGCCCTCTCCGTCTTTTCAACTTTGTATATTTTTATTAAGACTTTCATTGTTTTTCATCGCTTTTTTACTTGTAAGCCACCTGGAGTCACTTATACAGTGAGATGGGCAGCGTATAAATTTGATTAATAAATAATAACAATAGCTTCATCATTACTGTATGTATGTTTTCAGTTGAAAGGGAATTGTTATAGGGACCCATCTTGCATGCTATTTCTTCCACAGGTATTTAACATTTGAATCAAATGAGAGAAATACAGTGGTTGTGTTAAAGCAGGCATGGGGTGACTTCAGCTTCTGGAACAACTAAAAAAAAAAAAAAAGCTTTCATTATTTTCCCGTGAAATGCTGCAAAATCGTCTAATCAGTAAATTTGGTTTGCAGTGCTTTGTAAATGTTTTGTTCAGCTTTCAGTTACTCTGCCAAACTGTTGTGGTATAAAAGAAGGTGTACCTGGCCACCTGAATATGCTTGACTCATCTTGAAGTAAGGAAATTATTTTGAATAAGTAACATGTTGTTACAAGGTGTGCGCTCTTCCATCTGCGTACATTACTGAATCATAGAAAGACAATATGCATACAATGTATAATATATTCTTTAGCTGCTTTGCAAACTCTGATTAATGGATGAACTGTCTGACATACCAGTGTGTCATATGCTTGCTCAGACTCTTTAATCTTATCCTGTCACAGTCCTTGGTTGTTGCCAATTGCTTTTTCCTCTGATCCTTTTTCGACTTCCTAGTCTAGCCAGCTACTAGAGAAAAAGAGGCCAAATGTGTGGCTAGTGAAAGCATTTTGTGAGACCGTTATTCTTAACCAAGAATTATATCAGTCTGTGCCTGATTGCTTGCTCTGGTCAATCTTTGATTCTTCTATCAGAGATGTATTTAAAAGAAATTTCTTGCTGTACCTGCTCTCTAGTATCTAAGCCAGCTTTTCCTTTTGCACAGTTGTAGTCCAAGAAACTAGGAGAGGATCCAGCTAGAGAAAGTTTTATTGATGGTTTTCCTTACTGGTAAATGGTAATTTATTAATAAATAAGGATGATGGGTATTCATACGTTTTCACTGTCTTTCAACAAATAAAAAGAATCCCCCCAATATGTTAACGTTTTCAGGTTTTTCCTGACCAGCTTATTGTCTAAATTTGATCTCTGATTCACTAGGAAATTACAAATTATAAGTACACTCTTACATATTTGGATTATATTCCATGGAATAATTGTAAAATAAACATGGATGAGTTGCAGTCAGTAATGTTTAACGTGAGAATCTAAGAAGAGCAGTGTTGGATCAGGCCAGGGGCTTGTTACCCCAATAGTCTATTCCCAGAGGGGCCAATTAGGTAGCTATAGGAAGACCAGAAGCTCCTATTTGTGCTCCTCAGTATATTGGCTCTGATCCTGGAAGTAATATATAGCTGTCATGTCGAGTAACTATTGATAGCTTATTCATTCATTTTTTTCAACCCATTTTTTTAAAAAACAATGGCCCAATGTGGACTGCCCAGCCATGGTTAGTAGACCTGGCATGCTGTGTCAGGGTTCCATGTGCCTCTTGCCTGCGCTCTGCCTTCCTTACCTGCTTCATTCAGATGCTTGCATCCATCTCAGTTATTTAGCTGAATGCTAGCTATTGTTAACTTTAAAGTATAGTATAAAGGCTGGTTTGAAATCGTGGTTAGAGAAAGAGGATTCAAACTGTGATTAATAACCAGCTCGTTTCAGATATAATGCTAATCTCTTAATTTTTTTTCTGTAATAATTTTATTAAAGTTTACAAATGCAAAGATAAAAGTAATACAGGCTAAGAGAAATATAAAAAGTGAAGAAAAGAAAAAGTTCAAAGAGAGAGGAAAAAGGAAAAAAAAGGAAAAGAAGAAATATAAAAGTGCCAATCTCAATTAGTCCTAAAAATGAAACAGCATGGAAGTTCAGTGGAAGAGATACATGGTGCAATATGGATGGAAAATTTTGCCCCCATGTAGGTTAATACTAAAGTTGTACATCCTAGAATTTGATTCAGATATTGTATATAACCTCTTTGTGTATCAAAGTGGAGGGACATTCTTATTCACAGAATCCTGAGTGTCTTCTGGAAGAATAGAAAGGAGCATCTTATAAAGGGACATAGTTGACTGACCAAAACTGCACGGAAAAACACAATACGTACATATTTTGTTGCAAATCCAGTTTGTTTATACATACATACCTATACATATATATTCAAGCTATACTGTGCATGAAGATTGTATCTGTGTATGCACAACATAACTTGAATTTCTTTCCACTTTCATATTTAGTCACTTTATTTATTTTTTTCTGTAAATAAATGAGGTAGACCTTTGACACTTAAAGACAAAAAGATTCTTTCTGAGTGGTTAAAAGGAACTCTGAAACTTTTCCTATCATTAATTGTCTTGTTCTTTACACTGTTATGGGTTTCTTCCTATTTATTTGCTTTTTTTATCACAATGAGCTTAAGGAACTTATCTGGTAGTAACAATTATTTTCTGTTTCCTTGCAAAAGATCTCCAGTCCAGTACACAATATTACCAATTAAAAATGAATCCTTGCAGGCTTACCTGAGACTTGGAAAAGCTGGCAGTCAGAGTTGGCACACTGGCCTAATTGTGAGATGGGCCAGTGGCCTAACTCACTATAAGTTCATTTCTATTGTCATATTTTAGTTTTTGTTTCGATTTTGGCTTTCATTAGTTGAATTCAAAAGACAGAGTGAATACAGGAAGTCATAGAAAAAAAAAACTAAGAGAAAACAAACATACAGGTACCTAATATCTGAGGTATGTTGCATATTCAAAGATGCATATACAGTAGAGTCTCGCTTATCTGACATAAACAGGCCGGCAGAACACCGAATAAGCAAAAATGTCAGATAACACACAGTAACGATTGAGTGTGGTAAAAACAAAAACAAAAAAAACTGATCCACTGCGCCTGTTGCAATCGATTTTTGCGTTGCGGCGCCGCACCGTCAGGAGCAACAAAGTACACTCATGCTCGCAAACAAGCGGCACACTTTTCTTGTCGCCGATTTATATGTGTTGTGTTTTTTTTAGGGGCATCGGATAAGACAGAATCTCGGATAAGCGAAGGTCGGTTAAACAAGACTCTACTGTATATGTGAGAACCAGTGTGGTGAAGTGGTTAAGGTGCTAGATTAGGCACAAAAAAATCCAGGTTGTAGTTTGCCCTTAGGTACGGAAGCCAGCTGAGTAACTTTGGGCCATCCCTGCTGCCTCAGCCATAAACTGAGAGGTTGAAAAAACTGAGAGGTGAAAAAAAGTTACATCAACCTGCACTGAACCATTGCAGTATATCATCAAGGAGCCTTCATTCCGCACTGGCTGAGCACCGGAATGAATTGCAGTAGATGTTAAACTGCATGATGTGGTGTGGAGTATGAATCAGAAAATTAAAGGCCAAAGTTGTCAAAAAGATAAGTGAGCAAGGTGGTTAAGTGGTGTATGGATGTGGTAGAAGCAATGATGATTTGCAAGACTGGCATTGTGTAGAGTGGTGTTGATGGAAGCTAACTTTTTTCTTTTTTCATGCCTTTTTCTTATCTCATGCCTTTATTTCTTTGGCTTAATATTACTTTCTTCTTTTCTACACTTAATAATATTGCTTATCCCAAAAGGGAATAGTATAATAGAAGTATGTTGGTTGAGACACTAGTCCTTTAACTGGGTACTTAGCTTAGAATTGGTTCAAGTTAATTATTAAATTTATGGAATACTGTACTGATATACCTTCTGTTCTGGGAATACAGCATTCAGCTTCATCTATAATGATATTGATCACAATGATTTTATAAGATTCTTGCCATGTATAACTCCTAAACTGAAATTAGTAAGAGATCATTCATCCATACAATACACAACAGTGTATTGATTTTAATATCTGAGGTAAGCTTTTACTTAGGCATGCCAGAATTGATAGATTAATGTTGGTAATAGCAGAAATATGCAATTAATTTATCTGGTTTATGCAATGTTATTAGTATTCAAATAAAGGCTTCTCAGTTTTCACTGAGAATTTTATCTGGTCAGAACCTGATAATAAAATAGATAACAGTTTTCAGATATTCTGCTTTGCATTCCTAGTGTCTTTTAGGGAGGAAGTATTAAAAATATTCTCACACCGATCAGTAGCACCAGACAAAAATAAAAAATGGATTCTGTTTTCCAGATATCTTAATATTCCTTCATCATGCAAAATAATGTGGAGCATGGTGTGTGTGTGGTGGTGGTGGGGGAGCATGTGCATGCATATATTTAAAACAATCCATAAGACCTGAAAGACAAGATATTAGCTAACTACATCCAGCAAAAGCCATGAAAAAAAGCCAGATCTTCACTTTATCTAGAGGAAAGCGGGAATGGCCTTGAAGGAGAGGAGGAAGAACCACTACCAAGGCGTTGGTCAGATAAAAGGGGTCTGAGCCCAGGCCAAAAAGTAATGTGAGAAAACATCTCAGACCCTTTCCTAGTTCGCGTGGAAATGGAGGGAGGGAGGGAGGGAGGGAGGGGGAAAGAGTATTTTGACTTGCAAGATTCTGTTACTATACAGGTGGTCCTTGTTTAGCAACTGCCTCGTTTAGCAACCATTCACAGTTATGACAATGATGAAAAAGTAACTTTACAACCAATCCTTGCATTTACGACCTTCGCAGGTCTGTAAAGCAAAGGAAAGCTGAAGTAAAATTGTAAGCACAGTCGCAGTTTCACTTATCAACTGCTTTGCTTAACGGCCAAGTTGCCGGTCCCAGTTGTGGTTGCTAAACAAGGACTACCTGTAGTTGTTACAATAAAACTAGACATGACTTACATGGCATTGATTTCTTCTGGCCTACCTTGAAGGGCTGGCACTTTGTGTCTAAAAACTGATAGGATTGCAGTTAAACGAGCATCTAGTGGTAAGGCATTCCACAACAGGAGAGTGATCTGTAAAAAAGTCTCTTTGGCTTCCTTCAGAGGTTAGGAGGAACTCCAAAGTGTTTCTAGTTGTTCTTGAAGGCCGGGAGGATTCATGTGTGGGCAGGCAATTGCTGAAGCAAGCACCCTTCGTGTATGTTCTCTTTCTGGACCATGTGAGTGTTGACATATGATAGCTTTCTAGAAGCTAAACCCATGCTTGAGTTTTAGAAGATATGGCTTAAATACTTGAGTAATTGTTTTCATTCCCTCTCCCGCATGTGTGAAATTGTTTCATCTGCCCCTTAATTAGATAACAAATGTGGAAAAACTGGTGTATGTTCTGACAGAAGGACGTGATCGATACATCCATTGAGGCAGGATTACTTACTCATTGTGATCAATCTTGTGTTTGAATAACCTTGTTTTTTCTCTGTGATTGGCCAAATCAGAGGATATCATATGTATGTAGCATCCTAGAGAGTGGATATCCTCTCTGTATCACACAGATGAAATACAAGGCAGAGACTATGATAATTGCTTCCAATTTAGCTAGTCTTTGAAAGTGTTGACTGTGTCTTAAAGTGTTGTGAAACAGAAGCTTTAATCAGTTGTCTGTTTTCTAAAGCTAACAGGGACACTGTATCTCAGAGGTGTTACTCCCTCTTTCCCTCCCAGGGTTCAAAGTTCAAGCAGGACTGGCTGCTGAAGTGGACAACTTGTGGTTGCAACATCTGGGAATTCTTTTTATTTCATCATGTTTTCTGTCCCTGCGATGTCCCTTAGAGGCTCTGTAGAAAAAGTCTAGGACAGGGATGGGACAGGGACGCTGGGAGAAAAGTATATTTCAGTATATTTGTAAAAAAGATCTGGAATAAATCAGATATAAAATTAGGTGTATCTAATTTTCTCTCTGCGGTCTGATTGCAGAAGATATAAACTGTAACTGGACTGCTTAGTAACTTATCACAGTGCCCTTCCATTAGTTCCTATTTGGTATTCCAGATTTTGACTGATTTAGAACTTTGGCTATTAATAATCTGCTTTTTGCAGGGACCTTCCTCGGCCCCCCTCAACCCCTTGGTTCTGTAAAGAATTTATAGTCAAAACATAGAACTCATAAGCAGGACTATTCTATAAGCAGCAGTGATATCAATTATTGTTGTTTTTGTGATGACAACTTCATTCCTGCAAAAATGGAACACTGAGTTCTTTCACTAAAGAAACAGTGACTGCACTGCTTTGCTTTAACGATATGACAAATGTGAATGGTTCTGAGAAATGCTAAAATAAACTACAGTTGACAGCCGGATTCTAACTGATTTATAGTATACTTTGAGTCTGGTTCTAAATGGACAATAAAAAGAAAGTAGCCATCTGCCCACTTAGTTTAAAGAAGAAACTTTTTATTTCTCCCTTTCCCCTTAATCACCTCCCTATTTTATTCCTTATTTTATTGGTTCACCCTTAGAGAGACCACCTGCTCTTTATTTAAACATGTGTCTAATTAAAATGGTTAATGGCTGGAAAGGAGTAGTTCTTCAAAGGTTATGTCTAAAATACTGCTATAGAAAAGGAAGGGGCAAAACTTAATTTGAGAATTACTGTCTGCTGGCAGGCAACAGCACTTTTGTGGTCCAGTGGCTGAGAACATCATCTGTAATGTAACAATTCCACAGTTTGAACCTCACTTAATTCCATGAATTTGTTGGGTGCCCTCAGGTCTGGTACTGTTCTTCTAATGTTAGCCTCTTAACTGCAGTATTTATTTGGCTTATACAATTGTTTTACAGCAGCCTTCTCCAAGTCGAGTCCCTCCAGATGCTTTGGCTGTTAATTCCATTAGCCCTAGCCAGCATAGTTTGTAAACATGGAAATGGTAGTCCAAGGCATCTGGAAGAACCCATAAGGGAGAAGGTTTGCGATGTACCTACGATACCTCAAGGTATTTTCAGGTGTGCTGTGTAACTATGAATACTGTTTATTATGCTATTTGGAAAAGGAAAACTTTTGGAAGAATTCATGAAAACATTACTTAAACATTTGCTTCTCAGCTATATAATACCCAAACAGCACAATACGTATATCTAACACCATCTCAGAGGCCCCATTGTAAGAAGGGGAGGGGGAAAATGGTTTCAAAAGGGGTGCTTATGCTCTTACTACTATTTTTCTGATGCAGTAGGGTTCAAAGCATTCCATCCTCACACTACCTGCTTTAGATTGCTCCTTACATAGCTGTTTTCTTTAGATGTAGAAATTGTCAGAATTTTGACATAGATTTGCATATAATACATGGTTTGTCTAATATCAGATGCTGCAAGAAACTGTATAAAGAGGTGTAGTTTGAAGGGATGTTAGTGGCTGCCAAATGATGTCTGTTAAATCTTTGTTGTGGGAAGTGGATATATTTAGATTATTCTCTCTCTCTGTAATAGTAGGTTACTTCAACAAAATGACAAGTCTTTACACCATTAAATTGTAGGGTAGTGAACAGAAGTGGGTTTTGGAGAATTTCATTGAGGAAGGAACATTTAGTGAAGTGTAATGGAGCTCAGATTCTAAAATGAGTTTATTTTTACAAGTTTTCTTATATTTTTATGCTTCATGGCAATGTTGTTTTGAAGTTACAGGTTGTGGAATCCATCAGGACTTCTGACTGTTGGAAGAGGATGTTCTGATTTTAGAACCATATTCCCATGCAAGAAGATTGACCTTTGTTAGCACAAAATTACTACAACCAACAGTGCCAGTTATGACATCCCCAGTGCCTCAAAAAAACCCCAGTCAAGCAGGCCAGAAATGTATTTTAAGATATCCTTCAAGGGAATCAGCGTGTTAGTCTAGAAATTAATTCTGAAAGTTTAAGTGAGGTTCCTTTGTTCGCTGAAGTGTAACATCTCCTTGATGAGCCATTGGGGGAAACTCTGAACTGGCTGAGAATTTTTCTGTACATCGCTGTCTGCAAATTGCTTTAATAAGTGCTGCGCCTCATTACAGATCACAGTGTTTGTGAGTTTGTTCTGTTTCACCAGACTGAGAATTTGTGAATAACTGGCTCTGTGCAAAATGGAGCATTATATATATTTTTATAAATCGGTGCATATTCTTCTGCCCTCCTTGACACTGGAAGATGTACTCCCCTTCTCTGCAAGTTTTCCATGGTTTACTGAAAGATATTGCTGCTGCTTCCTGCCCCTGCTCTCCCTCCCACTGCAGCCATTCTCCCATATCATGTCTCACAGCTCCAGAGCAACGCCCGCCTCATCTTGCAAGCTGTGCTCTCCCTCCCTCTCCAGCTGGGGTGGAGAGAGGGAGGCTGCTGAAAGAGCCTGAAGGTGCTAGGTGGCAGGCAAGTAGAGAAGCTTGTTTCCTCTGCAAGTAGCAATATCTTTGGTCCATCTGTGCTGTAAGCTGTCTCTCCCGTTGGCAGCTGACCGTCCCTGGCTTAAGTAGCGGGATGCAGGGTGAGCTGCATAGTGGTCCTGCTTGGCCACGGTGCTGCCTTTTCTTCTTAGCCTAAGAGAGGGTCCATAGCACCTGGCTGAGATCAGCAAGAGGGTGCCTTACATCCAGCCGTCACGATCCAGTGTGTACCAGGGAGGTCTGGTCACACAAAATGACCCGGAGGACTTCATGCAACCCATGATCTACAAGTTGGAGACTCCTGCTCTACAGCTCTTGGAATTAAAAAAATAAACTGATACATGATAAACTTCTGTTAGGTTAACTAAGCCCAAATTATTTTTTCTTGCCAGATTGTATCAACAGTGCATGGGATATATTTTCTTTGACACATTTTATTTGCTTACCATACCTCTGCAGACCTCACCTCTGACACAATAATGCAAAAGGAAAAATATGTAACTATGGAAACAATACACTGAAAGCAAAAACATACCCTTTAAAAAAACAAATGAAAACTGTTTCCTTATAATAAAAATACCTACGTATTAAGACAAACAATTTATGATTCCTTATCAGACATGGAGACAGATAAAAACACATGCACTGAAACACCTGCAGATGGACCTTTTTGGGTTAATCCCAAATGTTACAGGAATATGATAAAGCACTCTCTAATTGTATATGTCTTATCCGACATCTTGGTCAAAACAGTTTAGCTGTTGGGTTTAATGTTGATGTTGGTCTGAAAGGTCTTTCAAATACTTCCTGTATTCCTTTCTCTATCCAGCAGCTGTTTTCCATTTGGAAAAGGTTAATAAAGAGTTCCATGTGCGAGGCGCCTGGTGCAACCTATTCACATTTCTATCAGAAATTAGCCAGTCTTTCTACTGTATGTAGGATTGATTGCAACAAATTACAACATATGAAAGGAGATACGCGGGAAAATAATTGTATTTACTCCACCTTCCTGCATCTCAGTTTAATTTTATGGATCATGGGCTATGCATTTCATAAAGCAGGAAACTACTTCTTGATCATTCCTCTTCTCATACTTTTTCTCATTCCCATTCCTTTTCTCATGAGTATTTGAACTTGGATTTCAAACTGGATTGGCAATCAGTTGTTGAATATCTCATTTGTTAATCCCTTTATAGGAATTAACACAAATATTTCCAAAGAAATAATTATAGGTATAGTAAATATTTGCTGTGAGTGAGCATGCTAATATTGGATTGTTTTTCCCTTGGAACCCAAGGTTTCTTCTATCTCATTGTTGAAATGTGCATTTTAATGTGATATTTTCTTCCTTTTTATCTGCAATTAATATTCTTGCCTTAAGTGACACAAATTGGACTTAAAGATGAGGAGTTAAGGATTAAAAAGCATTTGGGTATAAAATCTATGGGCGGGGGAGGGATGCTGAATATTGGCTGCATCCTGCAATAGCTGATCTGTTCCTGATCTGGTAAGTGGAATTTGAACAAGATAAAGAACCAAACCAATATAAATGCATTTCTCCCTCTCAGAATTGGCACATACAGTTCCACAAACAAAACGTGTATTGTCAAAATAGTTGGTTTTTCCTGCGGGTGGAAGGAGGTGCCAGCTCATGCAGCTTCGTACAGGGTGCCAGCTCCCACCGCCTAGTGTTAACTGTTACACTTGTGGCCTTAGCGGATTCAGTACAGATACAAGGAAGGTTTTCTAATTGTTAATAGGCATGAAGGAAAGGTCAAGTGCTAATATAGCAGCGTCTGTAGAACTCCAAATAATTGTAACAGTCAGAAGTGCACAATGTGTGTGCTTTTTTCCCACGTTTGGAGGGGGGTGAGTTAATACATAGTTGGTGTTCTTTCTTTCCCTAGTAGATGCTTTTAGACCTGATCTTGTTAACATTTTAATGATTGTGTGAAAAATATGTATGGAATGTGATTTTTTAATAATTATTTTTGGGGTACATGTAAGACATTACCAGAGTCTCTAGGCACAGTGCTTTTATGTTTGGAAATCCATAGGTAAGATAAAAAGTGAAGAAAGTAGTGAAATTAATTGGATTCCTCCTTTGTCCCATTCCTTCATTTTGTTACCTTTTTGAGACCACTTTTAGGAAACCCTTTCTGATACTGGGGGAACTTAAGGGGCGGGCAGCCGCAATAAAAATAGGAAAGTGTTAGGAAAGCTTAAAAGTTTAAAATGAGAAACTGTTCTCATCCAAAAGAGCTATATCCCTTAGACAGATTGTTGCTGCAGCCTTAAAGAAGTCATAGAGGAAGCCAAGCTTAGTCATAATCTTCCACTGTGCACTGTCCTAGAAGGAAGTCTGAGGGCTGCTGTATTGTTTCATGGTGTAGGAAAGGAGCTGTGACAGAGTTATCCTCAGTATCTCTGGCACCTGTGTAAACTTCCCATTACATTTGGATGAGAATTTTTGACACCCGAAGGTACTAACTTAAAACCATTTAATCACAGTAGGCAGTTTCACTGTTATCGTTGCGCTGGTTTGGGATTACAACATCACTCTAAAGCAGCATCAGGGAATCTATCTTTGTGTCAGAACTACAGATGATCAGTATTTGATGCCCTGAATATACCTGTGAGATTTTGTTTCTTGTTCTGTATACCAGATTATTGTAGGCTAAATTGCATTTTTTTTAAATGAAGCAGAAGTCTGTATTATAGTTGCTTTAAAAAATCACCATTCTGAGCTGTCTCTGTTTTACTAACCCTGTTGTTAGATAATGGGTTCCTCAGCTGGTGTGTGTGTGTGTGAATGAAACTGAACTAAAGTACAAGTGAAAGTCGAAAAATTAGAATATCGTGCAAATGTTCATTTATGTCAGTAAGGCAACTCAACAGGTGAAACCAATATATGAGATAGACGCATTACATGCAAAGCGAGATATGTCAAGCCTTACTTTGGTATAATTGTGATGATTATGGCGTACAGCTTATGAAAACCCCAAATTCACAATCTCAGAAAATTAGAATATTACATGACATCAATAACACAAGGATTGGAAATAGAACAATATCGGACCTCTGCAAAGTATAAGCATGCATATGTACTTAGTACTTGGTTTGGGCCCTTTTGCAGCAATGACTGCCGCAATGCGGCACGGCATGGATGCTATCAGCCTGTGGCACTGCTGAGGTGTTATGGAAGACCAGGATGCTTCAATAGTGGCCTTCAGCTCCGCTGCATTGTTTGGTCTCATGTCCCTCATCTTTCTCTTGGCAATGCCCCATAGATTCTCTATGGGGTTCAGGTCAGGTGAGTTTGCTGGACAATCAAGCACAGTAATCCCATGGTCATTGAACCAGGTTTTGGTACTTTTGGCAGTGTGGGCAGGTGCCAAGTCCTGCTGGAAAATGAAGTCAGCATCCCCATAAAGCTCATCTGCGGAAGGAAGCATGAAGTGCTCCAAAATCTCCTGGTAGGCGGCTGCGTTGACCCTGGACTTAATGAAGCACAGTGGACCAACACCAGCAGATGACATGGCTCCCCAAATCAACACAGACTCTGGAAACTTCACACTGGACTTCAAGCATCATGCATTGTGTGCCTCTCCATTCTTCCTCCAGACTCTGGGTCCTTGGTTCCCAAATGAGATGCAACAGTTGCTCTCATCAGAAAAGAGGACTTTGGACCACTGGGCAACAGACCAGTTCTTTTTTTCTGTAGCCCAGGTAAGATGCTTCTGACGTTGTTTGTTGTTGAGGAGCGGCTTGACAAGAGGAATACGACATTTGAAGCCCATGTCCGGGATCCGTCTGTGTTTGGTGGCTCTTGATGCACTAACTCCAGCCTCAGTCCACTCCTTGTGAAAGTCCCCAACACTTTTGAATGGCCTTTTCCTGACAATCCTCTCCAGGCTGCAGTCATCCCTGCTGCTTGTGCAACTTTTTCTACCACACTTTTCCCTTCCACATAACCTTCTATTGATGTGCTTTGATACCATACTTTGGGAACATCCAACTTCTTTTGCAATTACCTTTTGGGGCTTTCCCTCCTTATGGAGGGTGTCAATGATGGTTTTCTGCACAACTGTCAGGTCAGCAGTCTTTCCCATGCTTGTGATTCCCACTGAACCAACCTGAGCAACCATTTAAAGGCTCAGGAACCCTTTGCAGGTGTTATGGATTCATTAGCTGATTAGAGTGGGACACTTTGAGCCTAGAATATTGAACCTTTTCACACTATTCTAATTTTCTGAGATTGTGAATTTGGGGTTTTCATAAGCTGTACGCCATAATCATCACAATTATACCAAAGTAAGGCTTGACATATCTCGCTTTGCATGTAATGCGTCTATCTCATATATTGGTTTCACCTTTTGAGTTGCCTTACTGACATAAATGAACATTTGCACGCTATTCTAATTTTTCGACTTTCACCTGTATGTCTTTTCAGCATGTACCTTATACAAGAAGAAGCATCAAAATGAACAGTGCCTAACCATATGGAAAACATGGTGAAAGAATTGTTAACGCTTTGTTCAAATGGCTCTGATCTTGAGCTATATTATTACCTAAATAAATCCTTTACTTCAGATGTGGAATTTGTATTCTTCTTCAGAAAGCAGAAATATTGATAACATGGGGAAAAATCAAAACATTGTTGGCTGATTATTTTTGGCGTATAAATTATAGAAACTTAATTCTTAAAGACCACACCATCTATTTTATGCAACTTTAAAAGCAATCACTGAGAATACTAATAATGCAGATCCAAAAGATTTTAAAAAAACCTTTTTTTCTTCCTCGAAGGAAGAAAATAACATTCACACATTAGGATCAAACTCAGGCAGTTGGGAAAAAATAAAATTGGTGATTAAAATTTAAAAAATCAGTAATGTCAGATATCTAGACCAGGTGGTTTTGTAGACAATTTATACAATCTACACCGTTTAATAAGCAGGCCTTCATAAACAGTCTTACCTTTTTCTCACACAACCACACCAAAGCTTATACGTTTCATAAAGTTAGAAAAGATTCATTGCCATGGGTGCCAATTATTAGTATATTTTAAAAATGATTAAACAATCTTGCCATTGGCCCTTATGACTCTTCCCTTTTAAAATGTCTGGTCAAGTAATTAAAATATTGGATTGTCCCTCCTGCTTTGGAAAATGTCTAGCCCAGCATTTCTCAACCTCAGCAACTTTCAGATGTGTAGACTTCAACTCCCAGAATTCCCCAGCCAGCCATGTCAGAAGTCTACACATCTGAAAGTTGCAAAAGTTGAGAAGCACTGGTCTAGCCTATCTGAATAATGCTGTTATGATTAGGAGGGGAGGAGTAATGACAACATCTTGAGGTGGGAAACCATAAATCATGGTTAATACATCCTTTCTGATGCTTATATATCTATATCTATCTCCTTATGTACTAACACAGTCCAGTAGGAAGTCTGTATATGTAAGGTCAGGTATAATAAATCTAGTTAATTGCAGAACATCTAGAATTTGGGTTGCAGTAGCATACATTTCCTACTAAATTCTATAAATTACAAGGGACGAGTTTATAGAAAATGTCAGGATCTCAGTTATACAGAGAAGGGAGGAAGGAGTAATAGTGACATTTAAAAAACAAAATTGTCTCTCTGTTTTAAACACTACCATATTAGAAAGAGGCTTGGAATGATCTCAGAATCCCATGGAAGTCAAATGATTTGTATTTGTGTGTATGTGTGAGTATGTGCATGTTTTTCAGTCTCTCTCCTTCCATGGAAAGGGAGGGGGAAAAGATACTTTTCCTCATTTACTAGTTGTCATCTACCATTTTCACAGCTCTGGCTTCAATTATATTTCTTGTGGTTGGTGAACTATAAATTTTGATGAATCAACGGATTTATATTGTAGGGACACCAAAGAACTTCAGAAAGATCTCTCCAGTATTATGCACTAAAATTGCTGATGCTGCTGTTATTACTAGGCTGTCCTGTTGGTCCAACCAAAATGGGATTCAAGAGAAAACAAGAATAAAATACAGAACAATCAATCAAAACCAGAGTTAACATATTTCAGTAAACAAAAAGTATACGTTGCACATAATGACAGTATAAAACAAAAGCTACACTAAAAAAAAAATCTTGGTGTCCTTTCTGAAAGTAGACCAAGTAAAAACCAAACCACAGATTAAACAGCATCAATTTAATTAAAACCATTAAGTGCCACAAGTGAAATTACTAAGTCACACTTAGTAAGTGAACCACCAAGAATGTGATGATGTCAAAGTATTTCTTTGCATTACCACTTGTTCCTCAGTCTAGATACTGAAATGTTTACATACCGATGGTCCCTAGTAGTATAATTCAAACATTGCTGTGCATTTATCTTTCCCTCCTTCTACTGTTCTCCAGTAGAGGAAAGCGAAAGTTAAAAACATGATGGGAAAGTATGAAAAACAGATAACTTTTCCTCCCCCTTAAAAAAAAAAAAAGTGTCAGTAAAGCAGGGTGATTTACAGTGAAGGCTCATTTGGACTTATCTCTTATTAAATTTTTAGTTCAAAAAATGAACTTGACAAAGTTTAAAGGAACAACATTACATAAAACAAGAACCATCCAAGGGAACAACAAAGAATCCTTCCACATTCCCCCTCCAGCTTAAAAGGGCATGTCCAACTGTCCCAACTTAAATCCTAAGGGAAAAGCCAGATTTGTTAAAGATTTCTTGAAGGCAGGCACGGGGGGAGGAGGGCTATATGAATTTCTTGGAGGATGCTGTTTCACAGGGCAGGTACAGCAACAGAGATGGCATACCTCCTGAATCCTGTTAGGTGATATTGCTTAATTGACAGGATTTAAAGCAACCCGATTCCATTGGAGCTCATAGAATGGACAGACACAATGGGAGAAGGCATTTCCTCAAATAGCTATACCCTGTGCCATGTAGGGCTTTATAGGTGAGAAGCAGCACCTTGAATTGCACCTGGAAGCCAACAGCTCACGTAGCAGTGAACTTGCCCATCACTCCTTGTGCCACTATATTCTAGACCAGCTGTAGTATCTGAACAGTCTTCATGGGCAGCCCTATGTAAACTACATTGCAGTATCCACCCACGAGTGCCAAAGGCTGGAGAGGCTATGAGGCGTTATAGAAAGTAAGAGAGGTGACTTTGATAGAAATATGCAAGAACTGTTACTTAGGCAAATGGGGCTGAAATAGATAAAGCTATCTCTTCTTTTTTCACCTTCCCTTTCCAACCATGGTGTTGGAAAACAGCAAGGACAGGAGACAGTTTTCTCAAGAATTTTGCCATGTTCCTTTAACCTCTCCAACTTTCTCTTTTAGAAATTAAGATTAGTAGTAAGTGGGTGTTGAATGTTTAACTACTATACTAGCTGCAGATAGAATGGCATAAAACTCTGAATCTTGTGAAAATTTCACGGTGCATATATATATATATGCATATGTGTGAGTATATATGTGTTTCTAGTAGGGAAGATTAAAACATAGGGACCATTTTTTTTATCTTAACAATGTTATTGTTTAGCAATATAAATTCCTATAAAATTGTATATTTTGGCATATTTATGAGATATGCAAAGCAACTTTATTTTATTTATAAATAAAATTTTAAATTGTATAGAGCTTTACAGCCATGAGTTAAATAATAGCACTTTAACTACTTTGGACTTCAAATAAAACAAATTCTAGCAAATTGTCAGGAGTCATATTTAGCACTGATGTGGTTTGTTGTTGTTTTTTCTCTTTGAATCTTTAGGAACATGACGTTATCTAAGAAAACTTCCAATCAGGACAGCTAGTGGACTAAGGATTTCTGTTGGAGAAATCTCTTTTTTCCCTGGATATATATATATAAATATATATATATATAAATATATATATATATATATATATGTAACAATACCATTATTCTAGTGCCTCATTGTTGTTGGAACTTTGGAAGCTAGAAGACATGTCCATTGCACTCAAGCAAGTTTTTAATAAGGACAAGACATTCCGTCCCAAACGGAAATTTGAACCTGGGACCCAGAGGTTTGAGCTTCACAAACGAGCACAAGCCTCACTCAATTCTGGAGTGGACCTGAAGGCAGCTGTGCAGCTGCCCACTGGAGAAGATCTAAATGATTGGGTTGCTGTTCACGTAGTTGACTTTTTCAACAGGATCAACCTGATCTATGGAACTATCTGTGAGTTCTGCACAGAGAGAACTTGCCCCATGATGTCAGGTGGGCCTAAGTATGAATACCGATGGCAGGATGATTTAAAGTACAAGAAACCTACAGCATTACCGGCACCCCATTATATGAATCTTTTGATGGACTGGATTGAGGTGCAGATCAACAATGAGGACATCTTTCCAACTAGTGTAGGTAAGTTTATCCATGTCTAAGAATTGTACATTTTGAATGGTTTTCTCCCAGAATCTGTTAATCATAATATTTTAAAAAATGGAAACTTTAACAATGGAAATTCCAATACTTTTTTCAGTTGTATTGAAAGCTTTGAATTGTATTGAAATACTTCCAATTTTTGTCAGTTGTATAGTGTATATAAACAAATGAAATGCAAAGAGCCATTGGTTTGTATTTGTTGCGGAGGAAGGCAAAAAAATTGTTGCGGAGTAGCAAAAAAGTAAGTCATTTCTGTGATCGGTGGAACATACATACTGCCATATAAGATTGCTATTGAATTTATATACTTTAAGGATTGGCAAATTTGCTATTATGTAAAGCTCTCTCTCATGAAGAGTGAATTGAATGTGATTCCATGAAGCTGTATATGTTTCTGGTTCTCATAAATAAAAGTAAATTGAAGATACATGATCAGAATAACTAGTATTTTGAATATTTACACTTTTTAAAAAATAGTTGGAAAAAACATGTAGGCAATATAAAGCTACAAATATATATATAAATTCAATACTAGTGTATTGGAAAAGCCATATTGACAAGGGTCTGAATGAGACAATATATTTACTAAGACCAACTAAAATGTACAAATGTTTAGAAGGTCGTTACATGGTGATTCTTCAGCTTATTTCTGTTATATTTATTTATTGTTTATGTATTCAATTCAGTTTTGATACCGCCTGACAGAGCGACTGTGGGCAGCTCACAATTTAAAAAACAGTATACAAATACAATAATATAAATAAAGAATACAATAAGGGAAATAACAAAGCAGCAATTCAGAGCACATCAGCACATACAACGTACATATCAAACACCTCTAGCACCTACCCTGCCCCAAGACTGGGAGAACAGCCAGATCTTTAAAGCCTTCCCGAACGCTGTCAAGGTAGGAGCTATCTTGGAGGAGTCTCATTCCACAGGGCAGGCACCATGACAGAGACATACATTGATTTGTAATCGGTCCTAAGAACAATACGGCTTTTCCACATTCTACGATTTTATTTAGGACCAAATCCAGTTGCAGCATTGGTGCCATTTTCAAAAGGTCCATATGGCAGGATTGTACATTTTAGAATGTTATTTATAGTATTACTTGTGGTGCCAGTAAATAGCAGCCTGGCTAATTTTGTTGTTCAATCCTGGCAGTACCTCTGTGGCAGGTTTGATTCCCTGCTGCCTCTTCCAGGATGAGCAGTTTTATAGTGTGAGCCTTCTCTTGCTCTCTGTTTGAGAATACAAATCAAGCAAAGAACAAACAAATCAATACATGAATCTCTGCCAGTTTCTCCTTCCTGGAATCTGTTCCTTTTATCCAAGTAGTTGTAACAGTTGTGGAAGGGCTTCTTTTATTCCTATGTTGGTCCAGTCAGAAACATGAAATATAGACTGATAGATGGACAGACAGATAGATATAGATAGATTTATGTCCCACCTTTATCTAGTACAATTCAAGGCAGTGCACCTAATGCTCATGCCTGTGAGATGGGTTGGACTGAGAGAGAGTGACTGTCCCAAAGTCACCAGTCGCCTTCTGTGCCCAAGGGAGAACTAGATCTCCTGCTTTCTAGTCCAGCACATCAACTGCTATACCAAACTTGCCCTAAATTTGTATTTATTGTAATTTTTTATTATATACACTGCAAAGGGACCATCGTATAGAAGAAGCATCCTATATTTTTAAGGGTTCTCCCATTATTAGCAGTGACTTGAGTGAGCAATAAAGCATAAGATGAGTCATACATAGTCATGTATAAGCTATGGCCATGGCGAGGCCTTTCACTGCTGCTATTCTACCTATTATTACTTAATTGGAATTAAATGATGTCTCATTCTTAATAATGTCCCACCTGTGTTGGATTGGGGAAAATATGCCCAACCAATCAGAGTCCTCAGAAAGAGTTCCTCCAAAGATCTGGACTTGTCAAGAGGTAACTAAAAGCTATTTGATTAGAAATTAGTAGTAGGTTTTACAGAAAGAGGAGAGAGATGAACAAAACTGATTAGATTAAGCCTAGCCCATAGCATGTGGCAAAAAGCCATGGTGTCCGCATAAATTATTTCTTCTCTTTTTGTGGCGACAGTGGTGATGTTTTTGAAAAAGTACATTTGCTTCTGTCATGGAAAGTGCATAGCATATCCTTGTAGAACCAAGAGCAGTTCCACGGACAGCCCAAGCTTCATCTCTCAGACTGTACCTTCACAGATGGTTTATAATGATGGATTTAGGCCTCCATTATTAGTAGTGAGTTTGGTTTATACTGTTATGTGCTATTAAGTACAGTACTCTGTTTTTATGCCTTTAGAACTTCATTTTTATTGACTTGATTTATGTATTTCCCTTAGCATTTCTAATGGCCATTTGCAGACATTATATATGTTTTCTGGGTTAATCTTTATAAATCTGCCTCCTTTAGTTTTATATGCATCCATACAGAATATTTAGAGAAGGATTTCAAGAAATGCAGTTAAGTAGGACTTTTGTTTAAGAACTTGTTCTTAAAGGGGAAGCAAGTAATTTCTGGAAGAAGGTGAATGTTTTGAGATGAGTAATTTTCCCTTTCTCATTTTTTCTTGTTCGCCCTCTCAAGCAACTCTGAGATTGATTATAATACATTACTAGTAGGAGTAGAGGAATGAATGTTGCACTGATAATTTAGACTAAAAATAAATATTTTGGAGTTACTTTTTAAAAAGGAAACTCAAAACTTCTGTGTGTACTAGGTAGAAGATTTCTGCTTTGAGTTCTTCATTTTCCCTCCTCTTTTTTGAATTATACTGAAAATATGTGTGAGAAATAGTGAGCTAACTGAATTATAGGGGCAGATGTTAAATCCTCAGCCCACTTCTTGGTATTTGGAGACTGCCTTTTGATGTCACTATAGGGCTGAAATTCAGATAAAACATTTTCAGATTCCAAATTTTCTATAGAAAATTTTCCAACTTAGACAAATCGGGCAGTTTCAGTTATATGATGCTTGCTTTTACATTTATTGTTATTTTTTTTAAAAAAATAGCAGGGAATTCATGGTCTCCCTTACTAGTTCCAAGAGCTGTGAGGGAGAGAAAAGAAAAGTAGCTGGAGAAACTGCAGACAGATAAGAGTGACAAGCATCTCTTGTCTTTTCCTGTAGCCCCCATGAATGATGGTGCTACATGGATGACTTCCTGTTTCTGTTGTGATCAGACAGGAAGGAGCCAGAGGCAGTTTTGCATGGTGCACCATGCAGGTACACTCTGTGATCCTTTCATCTCATTGGTCATCTCCCTTGGTCCATTTGCTCTGCTACTCAGGCAAGTCACAATATCTAATCTAAACAAAAAACAAACAGAACAATAATGTATCATTACAGTGTATCAGATTACATATATTAGATCTGAGAATAATGTGACCGTTATAATACAATAATGAAAAATTCACTGAAGCGAAGAAGAAAATTGCCAAGTGGAGTACTGCAGGCGGGAGTATGCCAGCAATACTACAAGCATGAAGAAGCATTTAATGTAGTGGGGGAAAAATATCCAGAAAGGATACAGAAGATTTATAGCAGTGTTGTCCAAACTTGGCCACTTTAAGATGAGTGGACTTCAACTCCCAGAATTCCCCAGCCAGCCATGCTGGCTGGGGAATTCTGGGAGTTGAAGTCCACTCAAAGTGGCCAAGTTTGGACAACATTGATTTATAGAATGCTAATAGGAGAACACGGTGATGAAGTTGTCATCTAAGAGAAGCCTACATCAGGAATATCACATTGTTTCTGAGCTTCCAACAAAATCTTTTTCTCTACATAGCAAAGTGTTTAATTCCTTTGAATGTAATGTTCATATGTCATTAATTGTGTACATCATTTAAGCAGCCCCTTGTTCTGGTGAGAGACGTTTAGGTTAATATCAAGCTTTAATTGTGGGACACGATCAAGAAAGCAAGAATTATACAGATGTCAGGAAGGTATTTGAATGCAAGGAATAGGGCTAAAGTACAGTATTTTGGAAACTCTCAATAGAAGTCCCATCCCTCATTTGTTGGTGAGTCTCTGGATACTTCGAATCTCTTCCCATGCTTTCTGCAGCTTGGATTGAGTTGCCATTTATGAGATAAGCTACTATCAGTTGTTTATGTCTCTATATTTATTTACGGTCCAAGACCAAGACAGCTGTTTATGTCTAACAGATTAAATCTGAAGGTGTTTTCCTCTCATTTATTTTTTGTCCCTTTGGGTGCTACATCAAAGAATTTCAGTTACAGGAACCAAAAGGCACCTGTGAGCCAAACTATTTTAGGTTTGTCTCTTCACAATGTATTAGTTTAGTTTGCAAAATTGTAGTTTCTTTACACAGAATTTTTATTTATTCATTTATGGTCAGAGACCAAATTTTGAAAAAAAAAATCATGCAAAGCAAGTAAAATAAATTAAAATAATGCAGAATAAAAGATATGCATCAATCCAAATATTAAAATGGTAAAATAATGATAAGCAATAAAGAGCAGTAACTGACTTTGGAAGAATGACCATCTTAATCCCCTAAATGACAGACAGCCAATTCCAGCTGTGACCATTTTTAGCCCATTGCAGTGGAGCAGAACCTAGCTGCTTTATTAGACGTTTTTACAGAAATATCCACTAGTGAGAACTGTACAGTGTTGAACAGAATTACATTAAATTACACAGGATGTCAAAATAGTGGGAAAAATATCCTCAATCTAGTAAATGACAGGGCTAAATTCATTATTGGGTTGTATTGCAGTCTTTGTGTTTTTCTTAAATTTTTTCAACTTGAATTCATGCATGTAATTGAAAAACTAAATGAATACATGCAATCTCCAGATGATAAAAGTATGTGATCTGATTCCTTATGTTCTGAATTTTAATATGTTCTGCAATCTCAGCCAAACAGTTTAAATTTCTAAAAAACATTGTGTCCCAAGCTCTAGTCTGCAAATCCTTCCAGAATTAGCACTATAGGAAGGATTATTGCCACTGCCAATACATTAATGTATATGTATTTTTCCTTTTATGTTAGAGAAGTGCGTGACATTTACAGATGGAAACAATAAATCTGATCCATATTGGGAAGAAGAAAATGCAAAGCTGGATTCATGTATGCAGATGGGATTATAGGAGGGAGAGCTAGTTGGGGCTCCATTCCATTGATGTCAGTCAAAACAGCACAGCCATTTTGTATAAGGCTTGTGATAAGTGTTAATCACAAGACATCAGGATAAATACTGGGTGAGGGGGACAGAATGAGTAAATCATACCAGCATCATATGCTCAAGTGAAAACATTTGGAATATTTGTAAGAAATGCAGTTACTGCTGCTTTTACTCATCAGCTAGAGAAAGCAGTGAGGTGTTATTCTATCTGGCCAAGTCTGTCCTACAACTTAATTAGTTAAATAGAGTCACGTATGTGAGATGGGGAATGAAAATACACACACACAATAAATAAGTAAATATTATTTCTTAGTGGCATTTCCCAGTCCCATCATAATATTCCTCAATATACATGCAGTGTTTTTGTGTCCTGACAGTGGTCTTCTTGTAGGCATGTAGTTAGTCCCTATGGGAAACAGGATACTGGATCGGATAGGCTTTCCGTCTAATATTTTTTCTTAATATCTCGACTATAGATGTACCTGCTGTGGCCATCACTGCAAATGGCACACCTTCAGGACTGCAGTAATCCCAGTGTTATCACCAGCCATCTGATCAGCATGATTACTGGCAGGTAGGGAGCAGATGGCTGATTTCCCACTGCCAGAAGTGAGGAAAAAACAACACTGTGGTACCCACTGGTCAGCTGGCTTCTGGGAACCTGGTAATCATTTCCAGTTGCCAAAGGAATGCATTAGATCCCTGGAAGGAGGGAAGAAGGGAAATATGTGTGTAAGAGAGAATGTGCATGGTAAGAAGGTGGCATGTGAATGGGGATGCACTATATGTCTACATATATAGAGTGTATTCCGAAAGTATTCAGACCCCCTTCACTTTTTCCAATTTTGTTATGTTGCAGCCTGATACTACAATCGTTCAAATTCATTTTTTTCTCATTAATCTACACTCAGTACCCCATAATGACAAAGTGAAAACAGAATTTTAGAAATGTCTGTAAATTTATTAAAAAGGAAAAACTGAAATATCACATTGGCATAAGTATTCAGACCCTTTACTCAGTACTTTGTTGAAGCACCTTTGGCAGCAATTACTGCCTCCAGTCCTTTTCAGTATGACGTGACAAGCTTTGCACACCTGGATTGGGGGATTTTCTCCCATTCTTCTTTGCAAATCCTCTCAAGCTTAGTCAGGTTGGATGGGGACGGTTGGTGGACGGCCATTTTCAGGTCTCTCCAGAGATGTTCAATAAGGTTCAAGTCAGGGCTCTGGCTGGGCTATTCTAGGACATTCACAGAATTGTCCCTAAGCCATTCCTGTGTTGTCTTGGCTGTGTGCATAGGATCGTTGTCACATTGGAAGGTGAGCCTTTGGCCCAGTTTGAGGTCCTGAGTGCTGTGGAGCAGGTTTTCATTGAGGAGATCTCTGTCCTTTGCTCCATTCAGCTTTCTCTCAACCCTGACCAGGCTCCCAGTCCCTGCTACTGAAAAACACCCCCACAGCATGATGCTGCCACCACCATGCTTCACTGTTGGGATGGTATTGGGCAGCTGATGAGCGGCGCCTAGTTTCCTCCAGACATAACATTTAGAATTGAGGCCAAACAGTTCAATCTTGGTTTCATCAGACCAGAGAACCTTGTTCCTCACAGTCTGAGAGTCCTTCAGGTGCTTTTTTGCAAACTCCAGGCGGGCTTTCATGTGTTTTGCACTGAGGAGAGGCTTCCGTCTAGCCACTCTGCCATACAGCCCAAATCGGTGGAGGGCTGCAGTGATGGTTGTCCTTCTGGAACTTTGTCCCATCTCCACACAGGATCTCCGGAGCTCAGTCAGAGTGACCATCGGGTTCTTGGTCACCTCTCTTACTAAGGCTCTTCTCCCCTGATTGCTCAGTTTGGCTGGGCGACCAACTCTTGGAAGAGTCCTGGTTGTGCCAAACATCTTCCATTTGAGAATGATGGAGGCCACTGTGCTCTTGGGAACCGGCAGTGCAGCAAAAAAATTTTTGTAGCTTTCCCCAGATCTGTGCCTTGCAATAATCCTGTCTCTGAGCTCTGCAGGCAGTTCCTTTGACCTCATGGCTTTTGCTCTGTTACAATATGCATTGTCAGCTGTGAGGCCTTCTGCAGGGAGATGTGAGCCTTTCCAAATCACATCCAATCAATTTAATTTACCACAGGTGGACTCCAATCAAGGTGTAGAAAGAGCTCAGCAACTATCAAGAGAAATGGGAGGCACCTGAGCTAAATGTCAAGTGTTGTTGCAAAGGGTCTGAATACTTATGCCAATGTGATATTTCAGTTTTTCCTTTTTAATAAATTTACAGACATTTCTAAAATTCTGTTTTCACTTTGTCATTATGGGGTACTGAGTGTAGATTAATGAGAAAAAAATGAATTTGAACGATTGTAGCATCAGGCTGCAACATAACAAAACTGAAAAAAGTGAAGGGGGTCTGAATACTTTCCAAGTGCACTATGCTAGTATATGACTACAGATACCCAAACTGTCAACTGTGTGGCTCTTCTGGCAGAAAAGATTGCCCAGCCTTATTTTTAAAAATGCATTACTCATTATTGCTCACACATTTCAGAAAACCAGTTAACTTATTCTTTATGTCCTTATTCTTTAAGTTAACTTATTCTTTCTGAAGATAGGATGATATGAATCCATTAATCTTGAAGTAGATGTGAGTAAATTTTAATTTGACAAGGCAGGACAATGTATATCTCTTGACATCAAGAAGAAAGTAAAACTTAATAAAAACGATCAGCAGTAATCAACTCCATCTTTCAGTTGGTTGAGTTCAGTTGTTTTTCTTCTGCATTCCTTATAGCTGTTTGCCTGTTCTTCCTTTGATCAAGGGTGGCATTCATCATACTGAATTTCTTTCTGTGTGCCATTTTTAGTTCACCAGTCAACATTGTATCCGTTGTGTAGTCTACTGGTTTGGCAGTGCTGGGTTGCATTATTCTTATGCCCAAGTTATTTTTACTCGCACTTTATGTTTGTGAGAGAGGCCTATTTCCAAGAATCTCAGAGCACCTTATTTCACCCTCTGACTTGTTCTTTGTTTCCAGGTGCTCTACCTTGGAGCAGGAAATTAATTCCATTTGGCTTGTATATTGGCCTTTCCCACTTGCACCTGACTGTGGCATGAATGTGATCCCACTCTGAAGGGCTCAGTGAAGCAGTCACATTGCACTCCCAACAAAGCTGCAATGACTTGCTACTTGCTGAAAGGGAAAACATAGTGAAGGGCAATTCCTGAGTTGCATGTGTTGGGATGAGATAAAGACAATGTTGTGAAGACATGCCCCTCCCCTCCCCAGAAAAGAGGTTGCCAGGATGTTTTCATACTGTAGTGAGAACAAGTAGGAAAGCCCCATATGCTTGCATGAGCTGCAGCTGGTCTATGTGGGTAAAATCTAATGTGCTTCAGCAACGGTTGTGTTTCTAGTAATGTCAGCTGATCCTAAAGGGCCTGATTAGCCCAAAACATACTGGCTACTTGAAGCTGCTACAGGTATACCATCCTCACTCGAGTCCCTGTGTAGTCTTCTCTGGTCCATTCTTGTTTGTTTCCTCAAAGGGGAGGGGGTGAGCTTGCACAGACTTGTACTCAGCAGCTGTCCCATCTTTGCAGCACAGCTGAGCTGCTCTCAAGCTCCTTCATGGTGAAATGGAAACGCTTTGTGTGCATGTACATGTCATCACTGAGTCAGGAGAAAATACATAGCGGCAAGTTTTAAGACAACTCTTGAAAATATTTCTCTCTTCCCCTCCCATTTCTGCTCAAGGGGAACACTAGTTATTTTCTTCTGCAAGTGCCCTGCTCAGAAGTACTCAGTGAGTAGCTACAGCTTTGCTTTCAATCAAAGGTTTGTGGGACATGTAGGAAGAGACCATAGCAAGAGTTTCTGTTTGTTGTCTATATATTTTTATGTTGGCATATTCCTGTTCATGTTTTCTCTCTTCTTGCATTCCTGACCTTCCATCAGTGACTCACCAAATAACAGTTTGCTGTCTGTTGTGCCTCTAGATCAGAATTTGTAAAAGAAATAAATAAAAATGCAGACCTAAATTAAAAGGTAGACATTCTCTTTTTCTTCTCTCCCTCTTCCCCACTTTCAGACATCCTTCTTGCCTTTCCTCCTGCCTAAATATGTTTGCTGTGGCAGAAGAAGTATTTTATAGAGGAAGAAGAGAAGGGAATAATCATTTTAATTTTCTTATTGAGAGTTACAGTAAAATTGGGTGTTGGGCAAGGTGAAATCCCAGTCACATCCCAAATCCTTCTGGGATGGGAAGAGACCATGAAAAGGGGGCAGAGGGTGTTGAAAGCCCAAGCACTGTAATGGCTTTTAATAGCTGCCCTTTTTGGCAATAAAATTACGCCAGAGCCAAAAGGCAAATAAATCTGGTGCTACAATTAGCTCTGCTCAGAGGTCACAGCTCTCGTGGCCTCTCCGCCAAAAAGATGGAGGGAGGAATCTTGTTCCCAACCTACCCAAGTCAGAACTATCCAAAATGTGAATATGATCAATGTTCAGAGGGGGGAAAGCATCCCGTCATGATTTGATAGAGCACAAACACAAAATGACATCAGGTTTTTGGTCTTGGGCCTCATCCCATCACTGCAGCAACTGATGCATCTTTTCCCATCAGCAGGTAGGATTCAGAAATGGAGGGAGCAGCAAAGCTGGAGGAATTGTCAGCCTTACTAGGTAGACCAGGCTAGGAAGGGTCTTTTCTGAGCCTCTTGCCCTGCCTGCTCTCTAGTTCTGGGCTACGCAGTCTCTTATTTGACAGTTCCCTAGGCAGTGTCTCTTGGCCCTGTCTCCCACCGTCTTTTTCACGTACCATTACAGGAATCCACCAACTACCTTATTTAGGGTTGCACACAGGAATCGGAACAGCCCTATCAGCAGTAAGCTGGAACAGAGACATCCGGTATTGAAAATGAGAACAGCAAATTTCATGTCTGTGTGGTATTTTGACAGCTCAAGGACAGGGAGAGAGCATTTTTATTGAGCTGTGAGGAAAGGGCCTGTGCTATCCCGGAAGTTAGGTACAAATGCTAATCACTGATTACTCTTTATGTGTGGGTACAGTTGGTTTCACTAACAGCTGAATTGTTAAGTCTGATATAAATATAAGGCTTTGTCAAATGTAACATTTCAGTTTTTTTGTCATACGTACTTGCTGCAGGCCATTTTTTTTTCCCTCTACCACTTGGACATAATATTCATATGCCAGAAAAATAACTGATAATTCTCCATGGAATGATCATGAACTGTGAATAGTACAATACAGTTAATGGGACTGAATAACAAATATTGAAAATTATAAGAAAGGCTACTGGAAAACCCTGAAAGCCTCTTTCACTGCATTTATGAACATTTTTCCAAAGGTGTTGTTTATAAATATGGAATAAACTTGAGCATTACACTTTAGTGTATGTTTAGAGCAGTGTTTGTTGAACTTTTTGCTCTCAGGACCCCTTTCTACTTGTAAAAATTATGGAGGACTCCAAAACAGCTTTTGTTTGTATGGGTTATATTTATCAATATCAACCATATTAAAAATTAAAATTGATGCATTCATAGAATATGTATTTATTGAATCATGTAAAAATAACAATATTAAACCCATTAGATATTAATATAAATAAAATATTTTTCATGAAAAAAACCTATATTTTTTAACAAAAATAATGAGTTGTGTAACATGGTTTTAAATTTTTGCAAATACCTTCAATATCTGGCAAATAATTTTGATTTCGTAGACCACCCACTTTAAGAAACACTGGTTTAGAGTTTTCAACACGGGATACAAACTTACTTGCTAGGCTGTTAGTGTCAACCACGTCTTTAAAGTGCTGTGAGATACATACAGATATTCATTTCGGATCTTACCAGGCAGCCACTGAGTATTTGCGTCTTTGCCCCATTGTTCTGCTTATATACATAAGCACTTAAAGTGACTTACAATAAGGACGCAAAATGTGGAACATAAAAGGTGACCATTAAAATCAAAATTAGAATGTATAGCTTAACACAACAGCAGAGGTGAGACCTTTTCCATTCCTCCCTAGTTGAGAATTAGTTTTGGCATTCAAAAATGGATGTTTTGCTATGGGCACCAAACCATTTACCATGTGTACTTGCGGATACGCCCATCCGTGGATAAGCTGACCCTCAAGTTTTTAGCAAAAATACTGTGAAAAATGCACCACCCGCAGATAAGCCAACCCTCAAAATGTTCATATGTTACAGTTTTTACAGTTGTCTTAAATGTGGGTGATCCACAGATCATCCATTTTTTATGGTATTTGCAAAAGGTACAGCTATTTTAGCAATTCAGAGAAATGTGCTTCGTTCATACTGATGTGTTGCTTTGCACAGCCCTATAGATATTAGTCATTAGCATGCTTAAATTTTAGGTAGCTTGACAGGTTAAGGCCTGCCAAAAACATTGAGAAATTTTTATCCATTAAATATATTGGCTCTTTCTCCAAAGGTTTATATTGTTTCAAAGCAGTCTTCCATCCATGTACCATGCATGGCCAGATCTGCTTATGTGAATATGACCTGTGTAAGTTTTTTACACAAATTTCCCTTTGGATTTTGCAAATCTGTTCTTCAGCTGCAGAACAGATTATACACGTAGTGCTTGTCCATGTTATTCAAACTGATTTTCAAATAATTCTATTAGTAGCTACTAAAATTATTCTATAACATTAGAGTTCCTACTGTTCTTTGTAAATGTCACCATAATGATATTATGAGAAGAGCAGGTCAGAATCCACAGAAATATCTGATGCAAAAGTTAACATACTATTAATATGAAGGCAAAAAAAACATTTATTAAAAAGTCCATTGAACTGTGGAGCCACAATTTAACTTATTTGGAATAAAAGAGAAGACATTTGAGAGAAGTAAAAATGTCAGGAGGAGGCAAAGAACTTGTTTGATATTGTTGAACCAGTTTGTGTGCCGTTTCCTTGTGTCTTAGGATAACTTAGACTTGGACCTATGTAAATTTAATGGGCACTTGTCTCAGCTGACAATTGACTGCTTGCTGGAAGAAGAAACAGGATATTGCAGGTTGGCAGGTGCCTGAGGTTAAAAATGCATGCAGTGGAAGTGCAGCAGAAACAATTTCAACAGCATTTTAACCTTTCTTGCACTGTTTTGATCCACATGGGAAATGCCAGAATTAAGAATGAAGTGCCTCTTTGTGCCTTCTGTGCATTCATAAGTATTCTAGTTTTATGTGCAAAATAGATAAATATGATGGGGAAAGAGGGACAAGTTTGCTTTGAGAACAGAGACTTATATTCTGACAAGAGTCCTAGTCTAAGGTAACAGAGTGGATAGATGGAGAAGGTCAAGTCTGATATTCATTGCTTGCTCATAAAGTCCCAATGAAACAGCAGTTTTTATTAATCTGCCCTCTGTCAAACAAAGGACAGGACAAAAAGTTCTCCAACTTCCAGTGATAAATATATACTTCAGTATTTATAGCATATCATGCAGATGTACGCTTCTCTGTGTCTAACAAAAGATAGCTTTCAAAGGGGAAATGGATAACATCAGTAATTTTTTAATGGTTGCACTGCCTTTACAATAACATCCCAGAACCGGAAGGCATTGTTTTTCTATGTCAAACTCCTCCAATAAAGCAGCATTCATACTTAATGCTTTATAAGTTCAGTAATTTCCTACCTGCATGACCATACTTTCTGTGGAGTATGGCTATTGTATATTGCTAGGCACCAACTTGGGGAAGGCTGCTGTGTCTCATTGCTGTGGAGAATTGGGGAGCTAAAGCTTCATAAATGTGTCTGTGTGTTGGAGTATAAAAGCGGTGGATTACAACATGTATGTTTCAGTGTCCATGGGCTAATTGCTGTGCATATGCCAATTGAAAGCTTAATTGTTCCTGTAGCTCACTATCCAGTGTAATGGCATCACATATTTTAAAAAGGGAGAAGGAGAAGCACAGGGGATATCATGTGGTCTTTTTCTTTCTCACAAATTTTTAAAGATGTCTGTTCTCTGTTGGTCAAAATCCACTAATGAAAACATTCCATATTTCTAGAGTTTCCACCTGCCCAGATAACCTGTTCCTACTCAGATTGCAGGGATGTCAGTATCTTTTAGAGCCTTCATGGATTCAGATGCTTAATTTTCATTTAAAAACAAACAGGCCTTTGTAGTTTTTGAATGTCTTAGGGGAAACAGGCAATATTCTACCCAGCTAATAAAAGCAAGTATTTTGCTGCCTTCTAGTGCTTTAGCCAGCGAGAGACGGTCCTTGCAATTGTTGTGTAAGTTGATCTGCCAAGAAGCTGGGTTGCTATTGTTTGTAACTACTGTATCCAGAATAATGAAAGGGGAAAATTGCAGCAGGGGGTGTAATCCGCTAGATTGGCAAGACCTTCTCATTTGCATTTTCTCAGTTGCATTTTCTGAAGTAATTGACGTTATTTTCTCTCCAAGTATTTTGTTGGATTGTTTGACTTTCTGTGAGGTGTGAATGGGGATGGGCTGCTTGACAGAGAATTTATTATGCTGCAGGGAGAGGAATTAGACGTGTTATCGTTTCCGTTTCTTATGAATATCATTTTTAATATATGAGACTGGTCTCCACTGACATTTCAAACATGTTGGGCAAGTCTTTGAGTTGAGCAGCTGTAGGGCAGATCACCATTGCCCTTCATCCTAGTGCCAAGCTGGACCGAAAAATTGAGGCTTTTAGTGATGGCCTGCCAAGACTGTCAGATCGTCTTAGCACAACAATGCCAGAACAAGCTCAGGGTGGAACAGGGTTGTGGCCGTAGTGGCACCAAATCCTCCAAATGCTTCTAAAACGTATAGAATTGCTGGGACTATTTTTGTCCTTCTCTCCACCTCTAATTATCCTTGATCTAGCACTGGGTTTGAGCTCCACTTTAAGTATGTGCACTCCAGACTCTGGATATGTCAGTATTCTGAAGTAAGAAAAGGATGAAATGTTAGTTACAAACATACTGTATCCTGATGCTGAGTGCCTCTGAGTGTGAGTGCCTTTCACTATGATAGGCGTGTCTCTTGCTTTTTCAAGTATGAAGTACACTGTGGCTCAATCAGCAGGCTTCCCCCATGGATGCTTCAGATCTGAAAGGCTGCATTGGTGTTTAATGTCATAGAATTGCTTGGCTGGGGCAGGGAGGCTGTTTTTGTCCTGAACTAACTAATTTGCTTATACAGTACAACAATTAAAGGACTAAACCAGCAGGAGGAGACACCTCCATGTTTGCTACCTTGAGCGAGCAAACTAGCTAGATAAAGATGTGCATTTCTAATACTCTTTGGACACTCTGTGTGGCAAGTGCCAGAAGCAAGCCAAAGGCTATGTGTTTGATTTGCATAATTTGCAAGCAGTTTGCATAACATGCAGCTTAGCCAGTCTATTGCAAGTGAACTTAATGCACACTCCCAAGCATTGACCATAACAGAAACCCACAAAGAACGTTTACAGATTTGCTTGCCAGTACATATCTGTTAGTCATGCATGCCACATCGGCAGCTTGAAAAGAAAGGAAAAAAATGTCATTCTCTAAATGCTAACTACAACATTCTCCATTTTATACATTTCATCTGTGCATTAGAAAGTCTTTCTAAGATTTTGTTTTGTTTTCTTGTAATTACACCTCTGTTTATAAAGAGCAGCTGCAGGAAGAGGGAATCCAGATCAATAATATGGCACTGGAGAAGCTAGTGTTTTTTTGTTATTCCCACAAATAACTCTTTTAACTTTCAAAATCTATGTGTGTATCTAAACTTTTGATCTTGGAATCAAAAGTTGATTCCAAGTGGATTCCGTGTGGAAGTAGGTACTACTTGTGAATCACTTCTCTTTAGCCTTCTCGCTAAAGTGATAGTTCACACTGATGCCAGTGATTTCACAGTGATTTAGAATGTGGTTTGCCTGGTTTTGTTTTTGCATAATGTGTAAAGCAAGCCTTGGTAAACAAGGTATGCTTAAAACAAGCAACGACTGAGCAGAATGTGTGAATAGAGCCAACATTTAATTGTACTTAGGAAAAAACTTGTTTCAGGATACAAGAATATCCTGATACAAGATATAAGAAGCATACGATTTAACAGTCCCTTACATGTAAAGTTATGCTGTCATTTTATCTGTAGATAAAACAGAGTACGTGGCACGTCAGAGATCGGCTGTTGTGTTTCAGGTGATGGTGTGCCCTAAGGATCCAGTTTAGGCAGCGGAAGCAGAATTAGGTTCAGACAGTTCTGCTTTCTGTGTATGTTTAGCCCCGTAGCTGCCATGACAAAATGCACATACCAAAGGTGCATAAGTTCTTGTTTTTTCTCTTACTCTTCCTTGTCTTAATTTGGCTCTCCTTTTTCTTGCTGTTATCTCCCCAACCCCCAGCAACAGCAAAGGTTGCCAAAACAGAAGCCATTCTCTTGCTTGCTCCCCATGATGGCTAGAAATATTCACTATTAAAAATTAATCCGTACAATGGGTTCACTTGTGTTCAGTGAGGAGGGGTTAGAAAATGAAGTAAGATAAATAACAACAAAATACAAATAGGATGAAATAAACTGTCTGGGGACACTTAGGGAATGTGTATGCACAGCTCGCCATCTTGACGCCTTCCCCTTCATTTCTTTCCTGCTTTCTCAAATTTCACAATGGAAGTATTATTTTCACAGCAGAATTTTTGTTCTGAAAGTAAGCATAAAAAGAAAGCAACTCCCATGGCACTATGGCTAGTATTAATAGTAATGCAGAGTTTATTTACTTATTTATTATACTTATATACTGCTCAATTTTATGACTTGAATTTTAAAAGGGGAAAAAGTGAAATCAGCATTTGGAAGATGCTAGTCTTTTATTACTGGTAGATGTAATTACTTGCTTCATCCTTGGAAAAGTGCTTTCATTTTTATTGTGCAAATGGCTAATATAATTTAGTTCACCTAACAACAGAATAGCTGTCATAATCCCTTGGTTTTCACATTTCCTTCCCATGCAGAGGACATTTTGTGGTGGTTTGTCAACATGTTCCAAAGAATTTGGGATGTATTCTCTTAATTATTTTAGTTCATACACAATATCAGCCTGTCTTACTGCATCTCATCTTTGTCTTCTGCAAACTGATACTGAACCTTAGGATGTACAGTGGTACCTCTAGTTACGAACTTAATCCGTTCCGTGACTCTGGTTGCAACTCGAGTTGGTCTCAAGTCGAGGTAAAGTTTCCCATAAGGTTCAATGTAAATCTGGTTAATCCGTTCCGCCCTCCGAATTTGGTCGCACCACGAGGCAAATTTCCCCATAAGGTTCAGTGTAAATACGGCTAATCCGCCCTCCAAATTTGGTCGTACCCTGAGGTAAATTTCCCCCATAAGGTTCAATGTAAATACGGCTAAACAGTTCTGAAACATATGCATTTTATTTTTAAACCTCAAAAACCTTCCAAATGCCACAAAAACCTTCCAAACGCCACAAAACACACCACAAGCCTCACTGAACGTCTCCTTGCTACCGCGATCTCGCCCACAGGAAGCCGCGACCGCGTGGCAGCAAGGAAAATGGCCGTGGATCCGGTTCGTAAGTAGAGGCAAGTTCGTAAGTAGAGGTAAATTTTGGGGGCCGGAGCTGGTCGTATCTCGAAAAATTCGGAAGTAGGGGCGTTCGTAAGTAGAGGTACCACTGTACTTAAAACCTTCCTGTTATTTTAAAGAAGATTGATATTGTTATAGATTTTATTTCTTTTATTAATCCTTTTTGAACTGAAGAGCCTCTAATACCCTTTTGAGGAACTCAAACATTGCAGAAGGTTAAGGTGGATGTTTAAGATAGATGCAAGGACTCAGCTTTCTATAAAAATTGTATAGAGATGCAAATATACAGGTAACTCTTGTAATTTAAGTAGAAATATGATACATTTTAATGTAATGTAATAATAATATTTAATGTAATAATTAAATGATTTGCCAACTATTTAAATGCTCACTATTAATGGGCTACATAACTTTGTGAAGATCCTGTGTAAAAGCAGATTCTTAGAGACCACTTACAGTGGGGCAAAAAAGTATTTAGTCAGCCACCAATTGTGCACGTTCTCCCACTTAAAAAGATGAGAGAGGCCTGTAATTTTCATCATAGGTATACCTCAACTATGAGAGACAAAATGGGGGAAAAAATCCAGAAAATCACATTGTCTGATTTTTAAAGAATTTATTTGCAAATCATGGTGGAAAATAAGTATTTGGTCACCTACAAACAAGCAAGATGTCTGGCTCTCACAGACCTGTAACTACTTCTTTAAGAGGCTCCTCTGTCCTCTACTCGTTACCTGTAGTAATGGCACCTGTTTGACCTTGTTATCAGTATAAAAGACACCTGTCCACAACCTCAAACAGTCACACTCCAAACTCATCCAGAAGAGGATTGGGAGAATGTCATATGGTCAGATGAAACCAAAGTAGAATGCTTTGGTCTAAACTCGTCGTGTTTGGAGGAGAGAGAATGCTGAGTTGCATCCAAAGAATACCATACCTACTGTGAAGCATGGGGGTGGAAACATCATGCTTTGGGGCTGTTTTTCTGCAAAGGGACCAGGATGACTGATCTGTGTAAAGGAAAGAATGAATGGGGCCATGTATCGTGAGATTTTGAGTGAACACCTCCTTCCATGAGCCAGGGCATTGAAGATGAAACGTGGCTGGGTCTTTCAGCATGACAATGATCCCAAACAAACCACCCAGGCAACGAAGGAGTAGCTTTGTAAGAAGCATTTCAAGGTCCTGGAGTGGCCTAGCCAGTCTCCAGAACTCAACCCCATGGAAAACCTTTGGAGGGAGTTGAAAGTCCGTGTTGCCCAGCGACAGCCCCAAAACATCACTGCTCTAGAGGAGATCTGCATGGAGGAATGGGCCAAAATACCAGCAACAGTGTGTGAAAACCTTGTGAAGACTTACAGAAAACGTTTGACCTCTGTCATTGCCAACAAAGGATATATAACAAAGTATTGAGATGAACTTTTGGTATTGACCAAATACTTATTTTCCACCATGATTTGCAAATAAATTCTTTAAAAATCAGACAATGTGATTTTCTGGATTTTTTCCCCCATTTTGTCTCTCATAGTTGAGGTATACCTATGATGAAAATTACAGGCCTCTCTCATCTTTTTAAGTGGGAGAACTTGCACAATTGGTGGCTGACTAAATACTTTTTTGCCCCACTATAGATCTGTATTCCATTCTGGCACGTCTAGAGGTATGGGACTACAGTTTTCTCCTCTATTATAAACTGGGCATTCTTCATGTTCCCATCCTATCTGGGATAAATCCTTTTTGCTTGTGCCTGGATTTCATCACAGGTAAAGGTGTAGCTTTTTATGCAGTATTTCATGATATGGCCTGTTACATCTGGGCTGACATTGTCTGCCTTTATGTTTCATTGAATAGCTACTGAGTGTATTATTCTTCAGTTGGATGCCTGCAATTCATTTTGACTCATGATATAAAAGGTAGTACTCCAGCCAGATTTCAATTGACCTGAATAACCCTCTTCTCCATGAATTTGGCCTTTGTGGTATGGACATTTTCTTGACATCATTTCTGAGTACCAATTCATATTTAACTCCCCACCCCAAAGATATCCTTAAGTGGCAAATCTGTGTACATGAACATGACTCTGCAGAATTGGGGGAAAAGTGTATGCTAAATGGGCTGCTTACCCAAAGACTATTTCAACAGCTGACTTCAAAGCATCTTTGGAAAAGGCAGGTCAATGAGATTGACAAAGTGCATCCTCCTCCTCCTCCTCCTCACTCAGAAATTGCCAGATTTTTCATGCTAATCCAAAACATTGCACTAGGACGGGGAAGCAGTACAAAGTAGGCCCATCCTTCCTTTTTCGCTGCAGGCCAAAATCTTTTGAAACATTCTTCTAGGTGGGATTGGAGCAGCATGGTTATTTATGCTCATCTCCAGTTTGGTGGAGTCTATATGCTTAGCTCACATTAAAAAAAACAAATAGTTTATCAAACTATGCATAAAAACGTGTTAACGTGATGATATAACATTAAAACTAAACCAAAAAAGAAAGCCCTGGAGAACTCAGTCATAAATAAATCTGCTCTCCCAAATTTGATGAAATTACTCCAGTGTTCCTTGCTACTTTGTGAAAAGAAGGCATTCAGATGTTGACAAACACAAAATTCAGGAATTCATTGCTGCAAGTCAGATATAATTTATTATAGTGTTGTATAATAATTATTTTCACTATCCTCCTTTTGTAAAGGTCCACAATTCTTGATGCCTTTTCCCCAATACTGACATAGCTAAGAAAAACATATGCACCCTTGATGTCCTGTAAATTTTAGTCCAAAAATGTGGCAATTATAGGGCAAGCCCAGCCATATGAATTAATGTTTCAACTTCTCAGTTACGTTTCCAAACAAGTACAGCCCTTATTAATCATTCTGTTAGGTTCCAATCTCCACAAAGCAAAGCTTTCTGTGGTATTCACCTAATTTAAGATCAAAAGACCTTAAGTTCACATTGTTTAAAACAACCATCCACTGATTTACAACAGGACACTCGAGCTATTTTAAAGAGCCTCCAAAGTTGTTAACAGGGAACTCTAGAAACAGCAATAAATTAATGACTAAATAATCCAAATAACAAATGCTTAAGTTGAATAAACTCCTTAAATTGAATAAACTGCCAAGAGACACTTTGAGGAAATTAAACTTGATTTTAAGTTCTATTATAGCTTTACAAAATGGCTTCATGAAGCTAAGGTTTGTCCCAGAGTAAAAATATTATGAGGCCTAGTTTATTTTTTTTTAAAGAGACATATACTGGCTAGTTGTCCAGATTTCAGTGGGATATCTTCCTGTAAAGCTGAAATCTATATTGACTTAACTAGACTTAAATTTAATAGAACTTACTCCTGAGTAGACATACATAGGTTTGTAAGATTATAGCCTTATTTTTTGTTTTACCTGCTTTGAATTGGGGAACCCATTCAAACAAGATTTTTGTTTGCAGTTTTCCAGCATATACAGGTGAAACTCGAAAAATTAGAATAGCGTGCAAATGTTCATTTATGTCAGTAAGGCAACTCAAAAGGTGAAACCAATATATGAGATAGACGCATCACATGCAAAGCGAGATATGTCAAGCCTTACTTTGGTATAATTGTGATGTTTATGGCGTACAGCTTATGAAAACCCCAAATTCACAATCTCAGAAAATTAGAATAGTGTGAAAAGGTTCAATATTCTAGGCTCAAAGTGTCCCACTCTAATCAGCTAATGAATCCATAACACCTGCAAAGGGTTCCTGAGCCTTTAAATGGTCACTCAGGTTGGTTCAGTAGGAATCACAAGCATGGGAAAGACTGCTGACCTGACAGTTGTGCAGAAAACCATCATTGACACCCTCCATAAGGAGGGAAAGCCCCAAAAGGTAATTGCAAAAGAAGTTGGATGTTCCCAAAGTGCTGTATCAAAGCACATCAATAGAAGGTTATGTGGAAGGGAAAAGTGTGGTAGAAAAAGTTGCACAAGCAGCAGGGATGACCGCAGCATGGAGAGGATTGTCAGGAAACGGCCATTCAAAAGTGTTGAGGACTTTCACAAGGAGTGGACTGAGGCTGGAGTTTGTGCATCAAGAGCCACCAAACACAGACGGATCCCGGACATGGGCTTCAAATGTCGTATTCCTCTTGTCAAGCCGCTCCTGAACAACAAACAACGTCAGAAGCGTCTTACCTGGGCTACAGGAAAAAAGAACTGGTCTGTTGCCCAGTGGTCCAAAGTCCTCTTTTCTGATGAGAGCAACTGTTGCATCTCATTTGGGAACCAAGGACCCAGAGTCTGGAGGAAGAATGGAGAGGCACACAATGCATGATGCTTGAAGTCCAGTGTGAAGTTTCCAGAGTCTGTGTTGATTTGGGGAGCCATGTCATCTGCTGGTGTTGGTCCACTGTGCTTCATTAAGTCCAGGGTCAACGCAGCCGCCTACCAGGAGATTTTGGAGCACTTCATGCTTCCTTCCGCAGACGAGCTTTATGGGGATGCTGACTTCATTTTCCAGCAGGACTTGGCACCTGCCCACACTGCCAAAAGTACCAAAACCTGGTTCAATGACCATGGGATTACTATGCTTGATTGGCCAGCAAACTCGCCTGACCTGAACCCCATAGAGAATCTATGGGGCATTGCCAAGAGAAAGATGAGGGACATGAGACCGAACAATGCAGCGGAGCTGAAGGCCGCTATTGAAGCATCCTGGTCTTCCATAACACCTCAGCAGTGCCACAGGCTGATAGCATCCATGCCGTGCCGCATTGCGGCAGTCATTGCTGCAAAAGGGCCCAAACCAAGTACTGAGTACATATGCATGCTTATACTTTGCAGAGGTCCGATATTGTTCTATTTCCAATCCTTGTGTTATTGATGTCATGTAATATTCTAATTTTCTGAGATTGTGAATTTGGGGTTTTCATAAGCTGTACGCCATAATCATCACAATTATACCAAAGTAAGGCTTGATATATCTTGCTTTGCATGTAATGCGTCTATCTCATATATTGGTTTCACCTGTTGAGTTGCCTTACTGACATAAATGAACATTTGCACAATATTCTAATTTTTCGAGTTTCACCTGTACATACTTAGTAAAGAATTGGGCATCATGTTGGTCTCCTTATTGCCCGGAAGATGGAATGGCTTTTTGACAGATAAAAATTCAAACATTTTGAAAGCAAAGGATTTAAAAGTCTCTGGTTTATAATGATCAGGCAATAAAAGACTGTAGCAATTGCATCAGTAAATGACAGAGTAGAATCTGTCTTTCCAGTGCATGTTTTCTTTCTCTTGAGGTATAACATCCCTTCTAATATGCAGCAACAAGAGATTTGTTTTGGTACTGCTGAACTTTATCACTTATAAATGGCCATGCTTGGTTTTTTTTTCCCCTTGCCTTTGCGGTATACAGTATGTTGCAAGTATCTGTGGTACAAAACCACTATTTCAAAGGAAAATGTGGATTATATGCATTTATTATATAAGAATATTAAGATGTGGAAAGAGCATACAAAATAATCACTGCATACTATGTAAAGTGCCTCAAGATCCCCATGATTGCGATGATCATGATATTAAGTCTTTCTTTTTCTGCATTATAATTTCAGGTTCTGAGAATTTGTACCATGGAGATTTAAGAAAGGGGAGGCAGATGAAGTCTGACCACTTATATTCCATGGCTTGATAGCTGATATTAAAGTAATTTTGCTGAAATGTACACTATCTGTTTATTAAAAATCAGTTTACAGCAATTATGCAAAGGAAAATCTATGCAGAATTGTTCAGAGGTTTGGTCAAATGCTTCTTTTCTAAGCCATGCATTTAAATACATGTATACAGTGCAAGCGTGCAAATGTGAGCACAGAGTGAATGTAGAGTTAATAAAAGTACCCATTTTAGTTATTGTTGCTGTGATGAATATTGGGCCTTAGGCAAATTACTATGCTACTGATCCAGACTGAACTAGTCTTGCTTTAGTCCCATTCACATCAATGGGAGTTACATCAATTATGGCTAATACTGTGTGGGATCAAAACGCAGGACACAAATGCAGAATAATCAAGGCTTCACTGCAGTGTTTATTGAGCAGTACGTACTGGAGGGGGACCCCACCAGAAGTTAGTGGGAGGCACTCCCCTACAGGCAAAATGGATGTTCTGATATTTATACAGTTCTACAAGAAGGGGAAGGGAAAAAGAACGTATACACATACATATTCATATGATGATGCAGGCATACTTAAATAGGCAATAGTTCTCAAGTTACTCTCTGCCCCTCTGTTATTTCCTAGTAAAACAATAGTGTCACAGAGAAGAAGACACAAATTAGTTCAAGGTGCCAAATGCCAGGAAGAAGGCATCCCCCCTCAGGGCAGATGCCCAGGTTGCTATGGGAATGTCTGTGATAAGGAGTTTACAACCGGCCTGGTTCACATCAGCTTCAAGGATGCTTCCACATGCCTTTATGTTTCAATCTTATTAAGGCGATCCCATTCATCTGAGGTCTCTAAAAACTTGTCTTTTTCACCCAAAGATTCACTTTTCTCACAACTGTACAAATTTTAGTAGGATAAAAGTGTTAGTAATTCTGAATTCAACTCAAAACTTTTAACACGATGGTTGAGTTTGCCCACTTACCTTTAAACTGAGGTAATGAGTTTATATTTTGTAAGCAACGCACTGGAGTAGGCGACTATATTAAATCGAAGAAGAAGAGGAGGAGGAGGAGGAAATAAAATGAAATGAAATAAAATGGGATTGAGTGGTTGTGGGAACCCAATATATCTTAGCATGTTTTGTGAACCAGTCTGTCACATTGAGTCCTAATATTTATTTGGGCATATCATTTTATATCCACACAGCAACTGTGTTTAGGGTTATTGTGTCATGTGAACTCAATCCTGTGGGTTACAAAAAGAGATATGTATTCCATTTGTGCCAGGGTAAACTTTTAAATAATCCACATATGCAGGGGGACAGTTTTGGAAACAAAGCAGCTGTTTGGAGATTTAAGCCTCATCATTTCATGCTCAGTGGTCTGAATATTGTATTAGGATGAAATAGGAATACTTATCCTCTATTTTTTAAATATAAAATCCATCTTGTCAGTGTCTCCAGCCTTGGAGAAAGCACAGATGTTCTTAAGTAGATGGACAACAGAAGTAGAGAGAAACTGCTATTTTTATAATAGCTTAACAAAGCTGGCAATAATGTTACCAATAGTTTTAGGGAATATATTTTCAGATAATAAAATCCAAATTTCAGTAATTATAGTCCTATTTGTTTCTCTCATGAGTTTTAGATTAAGCTTGCTATAAACATGTCAACATTATTTTCCAAAATAGTTTAGACAGAGGTGGAATTAATTTGCACATTATTCCTGCTGTTTGATTTAACTAGTCTCTCTTTAGAGATTATGAACGACATATTTGGGTCTCTCTGAACCCTTGTACCAACTAATAATCTTGAAATATAAGTGCTCCCTGGGTGTTTCTTTGCTGAGAAACCCAAGAAAAGTTTCTGAGAAATTCCGGTTTTAAGAAATACCATTTTGAAAATGGAGACTTTAGAGGAGGGAGGGTCAACCCCAGGATGTCCCTGAAGTGAGCTGAGGCAAATTTTTCAAACTCTGCAAAGGTTTGAAACACCTATTTCACCATTTTACCTAACCTTCCCAAAAAACTTAGGCCAATTTTTCCCATTTGGGAGCTGGTCACAGACTTTTAAGACACCCATTTTGGACCTTAAACCTCTCAGTCCCAATACCCACAGTGCTGCTCATAGAATTTCACTCTGCCATACTAATTAATTGGACTAGTGTAAAATACATTGAGGGTATATAAGAAATTAATATCTCCTTATGCTACTGTTTTAATATGTGATAGATTTCCCACTGTAGGTCTCTGATTCAACTTTTTTTTCACTGTCTTCTACCCTGGCCAACTGGGTGTTACAGTGGGGCAAAAAAGTATTTAGTCAGCCACCAATTGTGCAAGTTCTCCCACTTAAAAAGATGAGAGAGGCCTGTAATTTTCATCATAGGTATACCTCAACTATGAGAAACAAAATGGGGGAAAAAATCCAGAAAATCACATTGTCTGATTTTTAAAGAATTTATTTGCAAATCATGGTGGAAAATAAGTATTTGGTCAATATTAAAAGTTCATCTCAATACTTTGTTATATATCCTTTGTTGGCAATGACAGAGGTCAAACGTTTTCTGTAAGTCTTCACAAGGTTTTCACACACTGTTGCTGGTATTTTGGCCCATTCCTCCATGCAGATCTCCTCTAGAGCAGTGATGTTTTGGGGCTGTCGCTGGGCAACACGGACTTTCAACTCCCTCCAAAGGTTTTCCATGGGGTTGAGTTCTGGAGACTGGCTAGGCCACTCCAGGACCTTGAAATGCTTCTTACGAAGCTACTCCTTCGTTGCCTGGGCGGTTTGTTTGGGATCATTGTCATGCTGAAAGACCCAGCCACGTTTCATCTTCAATGCCCTGGCTGATGGAAGGAGGTGTTCACTCAAAATCTCACAATACATGGCCCCATTCATTCTTTCCTTTACACAGATCAGTCATCCTGGTCCCTTTGCAGAAAAACAGCCCCAAAGCATGATGTTTCCACCCCCATGCTTCACAGTAGGTATGGTATTCTTTGGATGCAACTCAGCATTCTCTCTCCTCCAAACACGACGAGTTGAGTTTAGACCAAAACATTCTACTTTGGTTTCATCTGACCATATGACATTCTCCCAATCCTCTTCTGGATCATCCAAATGCTCTCTAGCAAACTTCAGACGGGCCCGGACATGTACTGGCTTAAGCAGGGGGACACATCTGGCACTGCAGGATTTGAGTCCCTGGCAGCGTAGTGTGTTACTGATGGTAGCCTTTGTTACTTTGGTCCCAGCTCTCTGCAGGTCATTCACTAGGTCCCCCGTGTGGTTCTGGGATTTTTGCTCACCGTTCTTGTGATCATTTTGACCCCACAGGGTGAGATCTTGCATGGAGCCCCAGATCAAGGGAGATTATCAGTGGTCTTGTATGTCTTCCATTTTCTAATTATTGCTCCCACAGTTGATTTCTTCACACCAAGCTGCTTGCCTATTGCAGATTCAGTCTTCCCAGCCTGGTGCAGGTCTACAGTTTTGTTTCTGGTGTCCTTCAACAGCTCTTTGGTCTTGGCCATAGTGGAGTTTGGAGTGTGACTGTTTGAGGTTGTGGACAGGTGTCTTTTATACTGATAACAAGGTCAAACAGGTGTCATTACTACAGGTAACGAGTGGAGGACAGAGGAGCCTCTTAAAGAAGTAGTTACAGGTCTGTGAGAGCCAGACATCTTGCTTGTTTGTAGGTGACCAAATACTTATTTTCCACCATGATTTGCAAATAAATTCTTTAAAAATCAGACAATGTGATTTTCTGGATGTTTTCCCCCATTTTGTCTCTCATAGTTGAGGTATACCTATGATGAAAATTACAGGCCTCTCTCATCTTTTTAAGTGGGAGAACTTGCACAATTGGTGGCTGACTAAATACTTTTTTGCCCCACTGTATATCAAAATGCAAAATGACTGATTGTATTTACACAGGTTGTAACTTACTGCAGGGATATGCTTGAGTTTTTAATCTTGTGAGTTCCTTGACAATATTTTCAAAGCGAATGATGATTTTTGAAATTTGTCTGTCAAGCTAGAGAATTTTTCTAAGAAATTATTGGATAGTGTAATGAATGGAAGAAAATCCCTGGAAACACTTGCAAGACTATTAAAAAAGGGCAGTTTTAAATTCTTGGTCTACATGTGGAAGAGCAAACTATATAAAATATAAAATATTTTATTTTATATTTTAAAATATAAAGAAATAAAAACACAATAAAAATTCCATTGAATTACTAAAATAGGTGCAAATAGTATCCATACTGTTTATAATATAGACAGTTTTGTTAAAACTTCAGAAAGTTGAGTGATCTGGAAAGTTTTTAGTATCCAGAGGCAGGGATTCTAATAGCTTTTTTCTTTCTTCTCTCTTAAAGATGGTTTATCTGAATGCCAGCAGAAATTCTCCAAGCATGGTAGGATATGTAGAAAGCTCTGTTCATATGGCATCACATGTAATTTCTAATAAATATGATGTACATTTAATTCTTCATATCCTGTCCCATTCATTTTTAGAAGAAGGAAAGACAAAAGTATTTGTTCGGGTGCACATAGGACTTTATATGTAATAATTTAAAGCTGGCAAAATAAACCATAATTGATTTCTTTTTTTGAAAAAAACTGCTGTATTCAAAATCCTATAGTATCCATACACTTCTTTTCCATATACCTCTTTTTAAAACTCTAATGTCCATTTTAATTCATTTGTGCTTAAGTGATTCCTCTTCTAGAAATCCTGGTATCACCAAGAACCATATTTGTCTAGCAAACTTACTTTAAAGCAACATAGATTAAAAGTATATGGCTTTAGTTTACAACATTCAGATGCTGGAAATTATTGATAAATTGGCATTAATTTTGTTAAAATAAGTAAACTTTTTTTTCCTCTGGGTGAGTCCATACTCTTTTTTCCTTCTAGCAAAACAGGTCTTCATATCCCACTGAAAGAGGAATGAAAGTGTTGTTCCACAATATTACCTTATTATGTATAATTATCTTACTATGCATGTACACCTTAGAATTGGCTGAGTGGTAGATTCATCATTATCACAATAATGTTGTAACTGCCTGGTTTATCTGAGACTTGTATTCCAATGCAAATACCTGTGTGCCAATTACATGCAATATTCAGTGTATTACTCCTATGTGTTGGACTGAAGAATTTGCATCCACATTCACAGGAGCTGAATTCCTACAAAATTCTACTAATGTAACCTTGGTAACTGTGAAGTAAAACTAGTTTTGAGATTTTTTTCCAGAATGGGACAAGTATTGTTTTTGAGTATGCAAAAGTTATGGTTTGCCAGAATTATAAAAATTAAACTTATAAAGAAATCAAGTGCCATGAATAAATATAAGAAAGGTAAGAGATGAGAGAAGTTCTGGCTACAGAAATAGGAGCAGAAACAATGCTAAGAACAAATGTAAAATAAGGAAGATCAATTACTTAAATGACAGACAATTCTAAAGTCTGAAAATAAATTCTGTAGGTCAAAATAGGAGATTGGACCCAACCCTGCTGGCTTTTCACAAGGCCCTGAAGATGTGGCTGTGTTCCCACGTATAAGGATCAGAGTGTCAGTTGGAGCCTGTAAAGTGGTGGCATTGATGGCTGTTGTTTTTTTTATCTCTGTTGCTGATTGTGTGTTTCTTTTGCATTTCTTTTGTGCTTTTTGCTGATCTTAATTATTGTTGGCTGCCCAGAGTCACTCAGTTGAAATAGGCAGCCACCTAAATTGAAAAGAATAATAACCAAACAAAGAAAACAAATTTTGCCAGAGGATCTTTGGGGAATCATTGTTTGCAACCTTTACAATACATATGCCTATGTATTGTGTATTATAATTATTATTTTTGAGCTTTGCTTATAATTGTATTGTGCTATATTATGTGGGAATATGGGTTAATTTTGATTTCTTACTGTGGACATGCTGTTGTTTTCTCTGTCAGTGTGAGCTGCTGTGATTCTGCAAGGATCCAGCAATATACAGATTATAAATTCAGGGTGTACCAAAAGTCAGGCCCCATAGGCCAATCACAATATATATATTTTTTTTCAGAGAAAATGTTGTGCTTAGGAATGTTCAGAGGTCATATATCAAACAAATAAGGAAGTGTTCAGAAGAACATGGCAACCGATTTGAACATTTAATGTAATTTAAATTGTCTATGGGACCTGACTTTTGGTACACTCTGTGTGCATTTGTGTGCATGTGTATATGTGCATATTGCTGTAGTGTGGAGAAGGGCAATTTTGAATTCCAGTATCAGTCTAGAATTCATTTCAAACTCTCTTCATTTCCATCTGATCAGCATTCCTGTGGCTTTTAGTATTGCCCTAGTATGTGTGAATATCTAACTGGATGAAAAACAAAAGTAAAAAGTTTTTTTTTTACACATTTCAGTGAGTTGTTGGGGACAGTGATGGAATGTGCACATTAGGAATTTAATGCTAAACCCATTTTATAGTAATCGAACAATGGAAACTTTATAAGAGTACACTTTTTTTTTTTTTGACCTGACAATCTTGGCAAGCTATGCCACATAAGAATGTTCTACCTTTTGTGTTAAACAAAATAACTGGTTACATAGCTGTTTGCAACAACGGTCTATTGTTCATCAAGAATGTATCTTGTATTAAGAGCACATTATGCCTCCACAGGTAATTGTGTTATTGTAATAAACTGGTGGTATGGGCAAATGGTTGAACAAAAAGTTTGACATACTGCATTATTCTGTTGAATGTCTGTAGAATGTTATATTTAGTTATAAGTAGAAGATTTTGAATAGTACCTTTTTGAACATTTGCTTACAGATGTAGAATCCAAGGGACCAGCATCCTTACAAGCAAGTGTATTTCTCTTGTCAGTTAATTTTGAAATCTGATTTGCTGGACCCTTGCTATAATAAATCGAATAAATCTCATTTAAGGAGATCCTTAAGTAAGCCACTGGGGCGCATATTGTCTCTGAAATTCCTGCTAACTGAATGATCCACTTGTTCTTGCCAGTAGTTTATAAATATATACCTAATCAAGCTCTGCAATATTTCAGATTAAGTTCCAAAAAGATGGTTCAGCGTGACTACTTTAGAAGTCACCAGTGCCTGTTCCCATGTACTCTGAAGTACCTTTTATGGAATCAAAAAAGGTATTGCGCAGTCATAGTGTCTAACTTTTTCATCTTTTGGCTATGTTGGGCATCTGATTTCTTTGAGTGAAATTTGAGTGAATTTGTTTATGATGGCCTGCTTATTAGTTTGTTTTAGTGCACACAGCCTTCCTGATCTGGCTTTCTCAATTCTGCTTATCTCTGTCAACCCAGCTGCCAAGAAATAAATGCAACAAGCTACTTGACGCTGTGGTGCTGTAACTCAATTCCAGGTGTCAAAATTTGATGTGCATCTGTGTTAACGTGGGCCCTAACCAAAGTGCCCTCTGAACATCTGCTTTAAAGCAATAAACGTGTATGAGTAATTGCAGCCTCAGTCCAATGTTGTGTTCTAATGTTGTTTGCTATTCTGTCCTTTGTAGCAGTGGTATGTGTTACAACTGACTGTATAACATTTGTCCACAAAAGGCAGTTATATGTTTCAGTTAACAAATAATGAATGTGCAAAGCATATAAAACATTCATCTTCTAAGAAAAAATGTGGGATATTCTTTGCTAACAATTCATATAGGAAATTAGAAGACCACAGTATGTCTTCAGAAATAAGTTTTGATTTATACCACCTTAATACCCTCAATATATCTTATTGTCAAGGCTTAGCATTTATGTTGTTCTGATTAGTAATGCCTAAAACTGTAGGATCAAATGATGTAATGGGCAAGGTGACTAAATCAAATGATGTAATGGACAGAGTGAAATCATGGATTCTTGTGATGTAAATTGGGGCTAATACATATCAGGGAAGTGAAGCTTGTTTTTTGTGAATATATAATCCTGATAATATTTTTCAGAGGTTAATCAATAAAGGAGGAAGTGTTCTAACTCACTATACACCATCTTTTAGGAAGGGCAGAAAACTTTTGATTTAAAGGAGGCAGTCATACCTTTTCTTAAGAAGTCTGCATTAGATCCTTTGGAAGTGGGCAATTATAGATTGATCTTTAACTTCCCGTGTTTAGGTAAGATATTAAGATGATGGTAGCCACTTGGTTTCAAGCAGTCCTGAAGGAAGTAATTATATTGACCCACTTCCATTTGACTTTAGAGAAAGCTATGTACTGAGATTACTCTGGTTGTTCTGATGGATGATCTTTCAGAATTGTCTGGGAGAATATTGGGACCTACTGACTTTTCAGTGGCTAACAGTACTGTCAACCATGGTGTCCTTCTAAATTGTCTGAGAACTTTGGGAAGAAGAGACGCTGCTTTGTAGTCCTTGTTTCCTAGGTACATTTCAGATGAAGTTTTCACTATGTATGATACTTCTAAGAGAATTACATCTGCAGCTAATAAAATGCCTCCTCTAATGTGTAACTGCAGTTAGTGAAGGGCTGGATGGGAATGATAAACGGAAGCTGAATCTAGGCAAGATGGGAGTTGTTCATTATATGGGAAGAGGCATAATTACAGAGAAAAAATGATTTAGCTGTTCTAAGTGGATCATAGAAGGAACACTTAGGAATTTGGGGGATGCTTCTATATCTGGATTTTTCTCTGGTTTCCCAGGTAAGATAATGGCTAAGAGTGCCTTTTATCAATGTTGGCTTGTAAGACCAGCTATTTCCTTTCTTAGAACAAAATGCATAGGTTAATAATCTTTAGGTTTGATTATAATAATGTGGACGAAGAATCTCTTTGGTCTAGAAACTTCAGTTTCAGAATCAGTATCGCCAGGCTGATGTCTTGAAAGACACAAAGAAACTGTGTTGAACCTGAGCTGAAGTCACTATACCAATGTGCCAATGTGTTTCTTGGCAAAATAAAAGATGTGCTTGTCTTTAATGCTATATAAGCCTATGGTCCAGGATACCTTCTTTATTAGTCATCCCCACTCATGCTCTTTGGGATCACTGATGTGTTTGCCTACAGTTGCCAAATACAGTGGTACCTCGGGATACGAACTTAATCCGTTCCGTGACTCGGCGTATCCCGAGTTGGTCATAACCCGAAATGTTCATTAGTAGAGGCGTTCGTATCCCGAGGTACCACTGTATATCCTCTGACACCTCAGGGATGAACTTTTTTTGTAGCCACCACGGATCTCTGGAATTCATTATCTGCTGGGTTTAGAGCACATCTTTATGAGCTAGTGTTTAGTGGTTGATAAATTTTATTTGTTATGCTTTTTTAAATTTTAACTTTTATGTTTTAATTATAAACCACTAATAGACTTCAGGATGTATCATACAAAAATTGAATAAATATTATTTACATTAATATTCATAAAATATATAAAAACAAAGTAAGTTCAGAATAATGTGTTCATCAACAGAGTTGAAACACTGGTGATCAATTCATAGTATAGAGAACATTATTATTTATTGATTTAGGGTAGATTTTGATTCAGCCCATATAGAGACAAGTAACATTGTTCCATTGTAAATGAGCATATATATTATGAACCAATCATGTGCTAGATTAATTTGAACAGAGTTGAGGGAGACAAGATTCTCCTAGTCATAATAATATTAATTTAAAACTGATTAGTCTGTATATGCAGATTGTATTACAACACCAGTCTGTTTTCCGTTTTTTTCAATTGAGGCATTGCAGAAGGGTCAACATTTGGAAAGTTGCAGATACTTAGTAGGTAGTCCAGTTTACCTAACCATTTGCAGCTGTTAGGTTATTTTGGGAGGAACTGAGTCCTGCATCACTAGAGTTGTTTGCTTTGGCATTCAGGACAGATACTTCCTTTATTAACATACTGAGATAAATTGAAACATCTGGCTTGGAAGCTTGGTCTGTTCTTAGTGGCAGAGGTTCCCGAGGTGCAGCTATACGGAGTCCTTTTCAAACTCTGGCTTATGAAAAGGGGAAGGGAATGTGTTAATTTCCATTCTTGAAATTCACAAATTGTATTGGGGTTTTCTTCAAGCTTGCACATTTGTCACTGCAAATTAAGCTTAAATTTGTCTCCAAACTAATGCTGCAATGACATAATCTCTCATCAAGGAAGTCTGTTTTCTTTTTTCTTCTCTACTCTTCCCCTTTGACTAAAAATTTGAAGAGAAAAAAGTAGAATTGCTTTCTCATGTGTTCATTATTGGATAGAGTGCGGATCACAGGGCTTTATGTCTCTCTGTGTAGATCTGATGTATAAAGCAGTTTTCCCCAACCTGATTCCCTTAAGATGAGTGCTTCTCAAAACTTTTTCCAACCATGGACCACTAAATAAACATTAGGAAAATGCAGGGTCCAGCTGGTGGAGTAGCGGTAGTCAGTGTTCTCTGCTGCATGAATTTGGGAACGCTATGTGACAGATTATCTAATGGAGTTCCACAGAGCCCACTTTGAAAATCACTAAATGAAAAGTGCAGAAATGCAGCTCATTGGCCTCTTTTGTGGACTGCAGAGCCTCCCTGAGTGAGTGGAGACAATCATTTTGGCCCATTGGTAGATTTATGTGCTTGGAGGTTTTAAGAAGCCAAATGGATGACTAAAGTCTTGCAAGTGCTTAAGGCACAGATTTTATCCCTTAAAAATCCCAGCTCGCTTCTCAAGTGCAGCCTTCAGTATGCAGCTCAAAACCTGATGAGCTGATGAAGATTCTCAGTCAACCAGGTGGAATTGTCTGGAGGTTGAGTCATGGCAACTGGACTTTTCTTTTGGTTTGATATGTTTTGCTGCTTGTCCACACAGCTTGTCCAAGCTGTCAAACTTCAGTCTAGACTGAAGAAGCTGCTTAGACAAGCAGCAAAATGTATCAAACCAAAAGAAAAGCCCAGTTGCCATGACTCAACCGCCAGACAAAATCTGATGAGGATCCTCAAGCTTGATTAGAATCCTCAAGCCAACAGAAGATGTAGACCTCTGCTCTGGATGTATTTGAACCGCATCTCACAACGTTCCCAGCAAACAAGCCCTCATGGCTATCAGGATGTGCAAAATGCTTCCCACGATAGCTGCTTTTACACAGATTCTGAGGTACTTCACCATTTCCCTGATAGAATTGATTAAATCAGGTTCCACAATGTATATAATGTATCAAACTTTAGACACTTATGAAACACCTTAATTTACTTTTGTTTACTTTCTGGATTGTTGATCACTCTATGTGATACCTGAAGTTATGCAGTCTTATATCCTAGTTCAATCTTCCTGAGCCTGATATCTACTAATAGTAGACCCCAGTGCCATGATTTCCAGATGCCACAATTTTGGAAAGAATAATGGAAATTATAGTCCAGCACAACAGAAGGTTGCTAACTGGAGAAGCTGCCTTAGTTATACAAATGTTCTATAGGGATTATTGTATTCTTCAGATGAGGATGAGCTTCAGGATCCTTTCAGCCACCCATTGTTTCTGCAAGGCTAGAGTTAAAAGACTTTGAAATGCATAGATGGACTATTTGTAAATGTAAATGGCAATTTAGACGAATCCAACATAGAGCCCCAGGACTGTAAACTCCAGGTTTGCAGAGTCCATTCTATTATACTCCTTTGTTCAGGAGCTGAATCAGTAACACTGCTTGAACCAGAGCCAAATCATTAATCCAGTAATACATTCCTTTCTCCTATTTCAGCAAGTAGCTGCTAGCACACAAGTTTTTCCAAATTCCCTCTTTTATTTCTTCTTTAATAATTACAGCTTAGTGAGCTAATTTAATGCTTTAATCTTCTACTCTCCAGTGTCTGCCTGTAAAATTATTTCTTCTTTTAGAATATATTGGGTGTTTCTTTATAACTCAAATCATTTAAATACCATTTTTCTGTAAAACATTGGGAAAGCAGAATATAAGGTATGTGTAGGCTGTGGGCCAGCATGGATTTTTAGTACAGAAAAAGAGAGGCCATAAAACTAAATACTTTTTTTAAAAAGTAATTTTCTTCCCAATGTAGATAGAGTAACATCAGTATAGATTGGTTTTGAGAATTTCTTAAGCTTTCTGCTTGACTTACTTCCAACCATAATAACTACAGTAAGGTCAGTATTAAACTGAATTCTGCTATGCAACCAAATAGTAATTTCACTTACATTAAAATTAGCCTTTGTATTTTCAATTAGAATAATATAATTGCAAGTCAGTCCTGCTAGGTGGCAAAACCTAGCCAACCTTGGCAGTTCACAAAAATCTAAGGAAGGTTGGACGTGGGTAGGAGGGCAGAAGAAATTTCAAGTCTGTAATCTAGACAAAGAAACATCCTTGAAAAAGGCAAAAGGCAAAGGCCACCATTTCCTTGTTGTTAATAAGAAGAGTACATGAATATATGAAGTTATCATGAAATGAGCTCAACTCAAGAGAAAATTTACTTTTAATTGAAAGCAAAATATTAGCTTTTGTATTTAAGATTTTTTTTCAAATTAAAGCTGATGAATTCTATTAGCTAGTCTATAAGACTTTAAATCATACCAAAGAGTACTATGCATCAATTATGTGCTATCAAGTCACTGTCATCTCTTAGCAACCACATAGATAGATTTTCTCCATGACAGTCTGTCCCTAACCAGAACTGAAATGGTCCTTCAGGTCTTCCAATGGTGCACCCATTGTCACTGTAACTGAATCCATCCACCTTGTTGTTGGTCATCCTCCTCTTCTTTTCCTCCCACCTTTCCCAGCATTAGAACCTTCTCCAGAGAGCTAAGTCTTCACATAATATGTCTGAAGTAGGATAATTTAAGCCTTGAGTGAGAACTCTGAGTTGGTTTGTTCAGTGATCCATTTGTTTCTTTCCTTGGCTGTCCACGGTATTCTCAGGAGTCTTCTCCAACACCAAAATTCAAAAGCATCAATATTCTTCAAAGTCCAACTTTTGCTTCCACAGAATGTCACAGGGAATAGCATTGTTTGCACTGTTCTGATCTTTGTAGGTATACATGCATTATGGCATCTGAATACCTTTTCCAAGGCCTTCATGGGTGCTCTACCAAGTGCTAGTCTGTGGAGTATTTCCTGACTGTGGAGTCCTTGGAGTTCTCTGAGCTTGGTTCTTTTCTTGCAAACGTTTCATTAATTGCACAACAGATGGACAGACTCAACCACAGTTTTAACTAGGAAACTGTCAGCATTATAGACCAAGCCAAATCCAAATATGCAAGAGAATTCTTGGAAGTCTGGTATTCAGACAAGGCAGCAATTAACGGACACATAGAGATAAACAGCATCTACATACTATTCAAAAGAGACAAAAGACCAGAAGATCGCCTCACCAGCATTCAATCACCAGCAATCATCTCCAGCAATCATCACCCAGATAAGCAAAGGTCACCACCAGGTACACAATCAAGCAGTCAACATATGCTAATCAATGAACTACCAGAAGAGCAAAACAGAACCCCCACCCCCACCAGCACTGACAAAGCAGGCCACAGCAGATAAATAGAGAGCAAACCTCATCCCATTTTAGCACTGAAGATGTTACCTAGCCAGGTAATGAAACGTTTGCAAGAAAAGAACCAAGCTCAGAGAACCCCAAGGACTCCACAGTTCAACCCTGAGCTGCACATATTTGCCTCCATTGCTATTTCTTGACTACCTGTTCCTTTACTGCTGATGGTTGATCCTAAAAGGCAGAAGCCACCTATTACTTTGATATCTTCATTATCAGTTCTAAAGCTGGTTGTCGTACCTGTTTTCATTAGTTTGATCTTCTTTATATTTCATGTTTCTTCCTCCAGGCTCTTGGGTGTCTGGCTTGTGATTATGATGTCATAGCGAGCTGCAGTCACATGATCGCCATTTGCAGCCTTCCCTGCTGGCTTCCCACAACCAAAGTCAATGGAGAAGAAAGCAGGGAAGGTCGCAAGTCACTCCCGTAAATCACTCCCACCGCTTTTTCTCTTGAGGAGCCTGCTATCTCGTACTCCATAGCACTCTCTTGCACCCCATACTCCATAGCAGCCCCCACCACCCTACCTATGCTCAGAGGCACCTGCCCATAGCCCGTGCCAGCCTACCCATGCTCTGTAGCACCTGCCTGTGGCACCTCCGACCTCCACATTCCATAGCACCTGCCAGCAGCACCCCCCGTGGCACCTGCACATCCCCTGCTCTCCTTGCCTGGGACTCCCACCTCTTCCTGCTTAACGACCCATGTACTAGGGTTACAATGGCAACCAGGACTCCTGGGACTGCTGTTGCTAAGCGATGTGACCATGTGACTTCATGCTTTACGACCCCATTGCTTAGCTATGGAATGTCCGGTCCCAATTGCTGTCATAACCTGAGGATTATCTGTACATATGTTTCTCATGAGGACAATGAGATGTTCTGGGATTCCCATTTTTCTGATCACATTCCACAACTTGACATGATTGACACAATCAGAGCCCTTTCTGTAATCAATGAAGCACAACTTGATTTTTTTTTGTAGTTGTTGTTATTCTTTGGCTTTCTCAATTACCCAGAGTGAATCAACAATAATGTCTCATGTTCCTCAGCTGTTTCTAAAGCCAACATGAACATCTGGGATCTCTTTTCCCATGTAAGGATCTAATCTGTTTTGGATGATCCTAAGCATTATTTTGCTAGCATTTGAAATTAAGAATATTGTACAGTAGTTTGCATTAATATCTGTTAAAATATGTCATTCCCGCCCCCAACTTATCCTGGAATAAATTGAACATTTTGACAAAAAGCTGAGATGTTGTTCATTTTCAAGTATTGATGTAACATGTTTAACCATATATTTCGAACCATAGTTAGATTTTATAGGGATTGTTTTGCCTTAATTACAGAAAGAACTGACAAGGAAACTATCAGACTAGTCTGATAACTTGCTTATGGAGCACAATAGTTATTACAGGCAAGATATCCATCAAATGATTGAACTTGAAACAAAGAGTGGTTCAGTTTGTTCATTTAGGGTGTGGCATTTCCAAGCTTGCAAATGACAATGAGAGTAGGGGGTTAAGATTGCTGTATACAGTGGTACCTCGGGTCATGAACTTAATTCGTTCCGCGACTCTGGTCGCGACCCGAATTGGTCACGACCCGAATCAAATTTTCCCATAAGGTTCAATGTAAATACGGTTAATCTGTTCTGACCCCTCCGAATTTGGTCGCCAACCGATTTTGGTTGCGACCCAAATCAAATTTTCCCATAAGGTTCAATGTAATTACGGTTAATCCGTTCTGAACCATATGTTTTTTTTTTAAACCACAAAAATATGACACAAAGTACAGTACGAAGAGAGAGAACGCTAACCTTGCTCGATGTAACTTCTGGCGTGGAGGACAGGAAGGCGGGTGGGGAGGCGGTTATTGCTTGGAGGGAGAGTCCCCCTCCCTACAGGAAGCCACGACCACGTGTCACGGGAGGGAAAATGGCCACAGATCCTGTTCGTCACCCAATCCGGCGTTCACGAACGAAAGCAAAATTTTGTGAACGGAGCTGTTCGTGACCCGAATTGGTCGTGAACAGAAGCATTCGTGACCCGAGGTACCACTGTATAGGGTTCATTGAATGACCCTTTTCCATATTGCTGCTTTTAGAAGGATGTGGGTTATATCTCAAAGTGAAATCAAAGGTTCCCTAAGCATAGTCCATTGTCTTGTGTTCTTGCTAATCTTTCTATCACTATATCTTCTCATGTTTTTGATTTAAGAGGCAGAAGGCGATTATCTGAAAAAGGTCTACTTACGCAGTAAGAAGACTGTGTAAAAACAAGTACTGTTATCTAGTTTCTGTGGAGTGTGCAATCATGTACTATCCACTGTGAGCACTATGGGGAGGTGTTTAAAATAGCCTTTAGCAGTCTTCTGCTTTTCAGATGTATTGGATTACAATTCTGATATAAAATTCTGCATGTGAACCCTTGCCTGGTCAAGCTTGCCTCTTCTTGCCGCTTTCCCCCAAGGAAACCACATGCTGGCTCTCTGTGCTACGAAGCTCCAATAACAAGCTTGTGGCTTGCCCCTTTTAGCCTTTCTGCTCACTAACAAGGTTAACCACACTCACTCTAACAACATAATTGACCTCTTGCTCTTGCTAGTCATGTAACCAGCTTCCTGTTCTCCCCAATCATTTTCCTGTACTCAGAGTGGGGAGCAGGTATTACCATCCCATTCCCACACATTTTTGCTGATATAAAAAACCCAAACATCAATGTTGTGATGGATAACTCTGAGGTTGGTTCTCTGTGCTAGATGGGAGGGGGAAGCCAAGGGCTATAAATGTGTATACTAAAAACCCCTAAGCATGGATGTAAGTCATGATGAGTGGCCTCTCTTGCCACAGCTCTCCTGTGTGAGTATATTGCTTTTATTTGTATTATTTTTATTAATAAAGCTTTGTTTATTACTTTCATTCTAGTGTCTGTTGTTCGTTCTTTCTTGGCTTTTGGCCACATGAGATGGGAATTATGGGCATTGGTCCAACATAACCTTTGGATGAAAAACCTCATTTTGGAGATTTTGGATCGTTTTCTTGCTGTAATATCCAGCCTGCATTTTTTAATCATCAGAAAGGCAAAAGAAGTCTCTTGGATCTTTTGGCAGCATTTTATATAATCACTAGAATATCCTTCTGGTCCACTTTAGGGAACTGAGTAGAAGCCATAGCTTTGTCATAGTTCCATTCCTAAGTTGAGGGCAGATATCAAATGATAGTCCCCTTTGCTTTTCAATATGAAGCCACTGGGAACAGTCATCAGGGGATGTCAAGCTGGGTGCCACCTGCATGGATGACACTCAGGTCTGTTTCTCTTTTCCATTTTTATCATGTCTGTTGGGGTCTTTGGTGGATTGTAGCCTGGATGAAATGTAACTGGCTAAACCTGAATCCAGAAACGACACTGACTTCGGTAGTTGGGGGAAATGTTATGCATATGAATGGACTATACCTGCAGTTGATGCAGCATCTCTTCTCTTGAAGAAACATAACTCAGTTTGGGGGATTTTCTTTGATTCAGTGCTGTTCGTCAAAGGTCAAGTCAACACTGTGACATGGAGTGCATATTTGCAATTGTGACTGATTTGCCATCAGTGCCACTTCCCAGAAAAATCCATTCTGGTCACATTACCCATGCAGTGGTTACCTCCCTCCTAGATTATTATAATGTGTTTTGTGTGGAAATGCCCTTCAGGAAAACACAGAAAATTACTGTACAGTGGGTCCAATGTGGCAGTCAGGCTCCTTCCTGAAGGTCTGAAGTAATGTTCAATCTGTTTTTCAGATTTATATATCAGAGCACCCTGAATTTAATGTAGAATTCTACAGGCCACCATTGCAGTCCTGGCAAAACACCTGTGTGCTCTGACATAAATCTGAAAAACAGATTGAACCTTACTTACCTGAAGGAGCAATTTCTCCCATATGTACAAGCCAGGAGCTCAGAGTACTGAATGGCTTTTGAATTTTGAATTACTGAATCAATGTATTGCCGTATTTATGATATGATTTTATATTGTGCTTTCTGGTTTTTAACTATATTTTTATAATTGTATGATTTTATTTTTGATGTTTTCTACATGTGATAGGCAAATTAAATCAGAAAATATCAGACTCCTGTTTCTGCTCACTCAACATGTAGGGAGTTAGAAGAGGTCCTGCTCTTATCTGTTAATTGCACAGCATCTAATATTTACCTTAGCATGTTTCTGCACCTTACCTTCAGCACTATTGGAGGAAAATCTACTGAAACATTGCTATACAGATTATGTTTGTCCATGTGGGAGGGAAGATAAAATTCATGGGCTGTGAATTACTGTGCTCCCAGTTTTATAGGAAGTTCTGCTACTTTCATGTTAAGCCTGTGTGAAGTGAAAGTGAAGAGACTAGCACTGTGGAGGCAATGTGATTTAGTTAGCAGAGGTAAAGCCCTCGCTTTGCCTCAGTGAATCAGTTTGGGCAGTTCTGAACCACATCTGTCATCCAGTGCTGCAGCAGTTTTTGCTGGAGGAGAAAGTGAGAGGCATCTCCTCTAGTGTTCACCCAGCAATATGGGAGAGACTCCATGTTGGGCAGCTTCAGTGTACACTCTGGAATTGCCCACAACATTCATTAGTTGCTCATCCTGGAAGACCTTTGGTGCCTATCAGGGGTGTCCCAGGTTGTCCATCTTCAGCAAACTTGTGGGTATATGCTGAAGCTGTCATCCTGGAAGCAATTCAACCAGTGCTGCTTAAATAGGCTCATGGGAAGTTCTTCTGCAGTCCTTGCTGAAAAAAATTTCTCAGCTTTTTCTTATAGTATGAGCCCAGTTGGAGAAGGCTAAGAAGGGCTCAGAAACAGAGCAAAACAGAGCAACATGGCTACATTACTCATTGAAGTGGGGGACCACCAACTTTGAAAGGGTGCTTTGTGAAAACTTTGGTGAGGTATAATACCTCTTTGGAGGTTCATGTAATGCCCCTTTTAACACAAAAATTAGGTAAAGTGGTAGAATCTCAAATTACCTGAATAGGATTGGATTAACAAAATGCAGGATCTCGGACTGTAACTATGTTCTCTATAATCACCATGATAGTATGCCACTTTTTTTTAATGAATGCTAGCTGTATTATTATGTTTTATTTCAGCAGGCCTTTGGACTGAAAGACTATTTGAAGTTCTTGTTTTTATTACTGTTATTGTCATCAGTATAATAAATGTATTGGTTGTTGCTTTTTGGTGATGAATTTAATTGTAGAGCTATTGATTTGCTCATGTATATTACCCAGAGTTAGTTAAATTGGGGTGGTCTATAAACATTGTGAAATAAATGTAGCTTTCAAATCTATGTTTTAGGCTTATGCTATGCTGTTGCAGTAACCTTTATTTTGGTTGCTGCAGACTTTAGCAACAAAGTTATTGTGGTTGTTATTATTAAATTAAAATCAGAGAGAGAAATAACAGATACCCAGTAAGCCAACAGAATAGAAACCAGTCCCAGAAGAAGACTGATTTAGAAACAACAACAACCAGCAAAAACTATTGTTATGCATCAAAAGATATACAATATCATTTGAGATAGGTGGCCATACGAGGGAGGGAGGGAATAAATGCCTGGGAGAATAAAAAATATTAATCTAGCGCTGAAAATACCACATTGTAGATATTGTTTGAGCTTTTGTGGGAAAGGGATTCAACAGCCAGTGTATTTACTGTGAAAAATCTTGGATACATATATGATCAGCTTCATTTAGCAGAAACTTCCTGAAAAACATTACACTTTCAGCTAACAAAAATGTCAATCATCTCTTCTCTATTCACAGGTGTACCATTTCCAAAAAACTTCCTCCAGATCTGCAAAAAGATCCTGTGCAGGCTATTTCGGGTGTTTGTACACGTTTACATTCATCACTTTGACCGCATCATTATCATGGGGGCTGAGGCCCACGTCAATACCTGTTACAAGCACTTTTATTATTTTGTCACAGAGCTCAACCTCATAGACCGTAAGGAACTAGAACCTTTGGTAAGTATTTGTTCTCTGTCCAGGCATTAAAAAACTCAGACTTTGTTTTTCTTCCTTATTTATACCTGATTCTTCTGCTCAAATAATGTGTGTGTTCATGCACAGTCTAATAAGAAAAATCTGTACATTTTGGAAAGATTTTAAAATTGTCCTGCAAGAAAATTTCATGTGATGGAAACCAGATTTGTTACTGATTGTCTAAAAAAAACCCTACTATTTGTTTTCTTGTAATTTTTGCAATATTTATTTATATTTTTTTCTTTCGGTTTTGCAAAGCTCACTCTGGCCTCTGGACTATGCACTGCTATGTATATTTTTTACAGCTAAGGATGAACTCTGATGTTACAAATTCACGACTAAGATGATTATCTAAAATGTAAAGGATGTACCATCCTTTAAAGGATCTTAGATAGCAAGACTGATAGGACTTCCAGCCCATAGAAAGCTTTGCAGTGAGAGCAGATCCTGGACTAGACAGATCAATTATCTTTCATAGTATCAGGCAAATGTATACCTTGTAGAGCATATCCACATTCTGTAATTCTTTCTTTGGCGCTTGCATGCCATTGCCTCAGTACTGTTTCTCTCTCTCTCTCTCTCATTCATTCATATCTATATCTATATCTTTATCAGAATTTTAAAACAAAAGATAGAAACTAATAATATTTAGAGTGAAAAAAGAAAAAGGAAAGAAGTGACTTCTGATTTTCTTTTACAGCAGTTATAAATGTAAACTGACCTCTTACTCTATGGTTACAACATTGCTTACATTTTTCTATAATCTATTTTTTCATAATCGTCAAAACCATATATCATAATTTAATTTTTTTCTGTTTTCTGCAAAAAGTCAATAAGGGGTTTCCAATCAGCATTAAACTTAGACAGTGTCCTGTCTCTAATTAAAGCTGTCAGTTTGGCCATCTCAGCAAGTTCCATCATCTTCACAATCAATTCCTCCATTGTGGGTAAAGTCAGATCTTTCCACCTTTGTGCATATAATAGTCTTTCTGCAGTTGTCATATACAAAAACAAAGTTCCATGGTTTTTTTCCCAGCTGCTTATCCATCAGTCCTAAAAGAAAAGCCTTGGGTTTCAATTGTATATTAATCTTTAAAATCTTCTGTATTATTATATGTAATTGAGTCCAAAATTTTCTGGCTTTTTTACATGGCCACCAAGCATGATAAAATGTCTCTTCTTGTTGATTACATTTCCAGCATAAATTTGAAGAACCTTTATACATTCTAGACCTCATTATTGTTTCCCAGAGTCTGCTGGCCTATCCAAGCTTTTTGCATCAAATGACGAAATTAATGTGACCTCATCACTTTCCATTGGTAACTTTGGATTCTTTTTGTTAATATTCTTAGGATTCCTTTTACATCTCTGCCTGTGGCCAAATTTAATTAGCTGTGGAATAGGTGGCCATTCCAGAACTGAACTGATCATATTAAAGTCAAAGTATTTTATGTTCAAACACAAACAGTCTGTATTCCCCATATATCTACATTAAAAAAAAAAAGTAACATCTTATTGAAATATGGTGCAAAAAGAAGAGATTCCTCCCATGTGAATATATGACTTTATTTTAGCTTTCAACTCAATCAACTTTAAATTGCATGTTGTGTTCCATAGATTGCATTAGATTAAAGGTTGCTTGGTTATTTATAATTACTGTAATTTAAGTCATATTTGCAGAACAGTTGTGAAACAATGAGTAATTAGAAAGCAGACTCTTATTTTGTTGCCAAACTATTTGAGCAGTTAACTTTATATGTTTGACGAAGGAAAGACTTTAAACAATATCCCCTTGTTTGTGGATATTATGTCATTCCAGAGAGCCTGAGAATGTAAACTGAATGTGTGTACTCAGTGTGTACTTTGAAACCTTATATTTGAATCTGAAAGCTCAGGCAACCTGAACAAATCCGTTAAATTGTATCAGGCAAACTTTAATATTTGGGTCTGAGAGTTCCAGGGTTTATTTTATTTATAGCCTACCTTTCTCTTCTGGCAAGTAATAACTTTATTGTGTATTATGATAGAGCTACCAGCTTAGTGGATTAGGATAATACATTGGACACTGTGCATCTGGACTTGAGATTTGATCTAATATTAGTTACTCACTGCTGACGAATAGGCCTGCTACCACTAGTGTCTCCCTGCAATTCTTCATTCCAGGAAATACATTTTTATGGGAGCCTGCTCTTCACTTAGAGATGTTCCATGGCATGAGAATTGTACACTGTCAATGTTCCTGATCATGTTTAGAGTGTGCACATGCACCAGTTTGGTGTACGAGTATTTAGGACATACAGGCACGTGTTCCTCTCCTCTCTGTAACTGTTGTGCAAAGAATGGCAGCCATATTCTCTATTTCAAGGGCCCATTTTCTATGAGGAAAAACAAGAGGAAGGAAATCTGCCAAGGGTATTGAATTAAGATGTTGAATTCTTCTAACATGCTTCCTTCATCTGTGATTTCAAAAGATTTCAGTGTGGGCTATGATGTTTTTTGTGTACGTCTGTATATATTTCCCTTCTTTGTATGTTCTATGCTAATTACTATATTTCAGAATTTATTATAGATATGTAACATTTGATTGGCTTAGAGTTGCCACTACATAATTACATTAAAATATTTCATATCATTTATTGCTAGAATGAAAACCATGTGATTACAGGGGAAACCAAGGTATGGAGAGTGTTTTCAGTGACATGGTATATGAAATTAAAAACATAATCTTCAGGATCACTAACCAATTCTGCGAAGCAACCTACATAGTGTTGTCATTAAAGAGTATTAGTTGCATGCGAGAAAGCCCCTGACTCAAATTTCAGCTTGGCTGTAGTTCTGAAAGTAATTCTGAAATACAAATATGAACAAATTCCTTATCTTTCAGTTGACATATGATAGGTTCCAAATGCTTTGAACATTTAGAAGAAGCAGTATAGAAATAGAATTTGTTATGTATAATTTGTAACTCAAAGAGATGGTGGTGAACTGTAATTTCAAGCATCCTTTCCTATTGGCCATGAGGGATAATAATTCCTGCTATATGTACATGCGCGTGGCAAAAAGATTCGCAACACTGTACTCTGCTACAGGCACTCTAAGTTGACCCTTTTCAAAAAGCAAAATTTTACATTGGGGCTAGCTTGTCCTATAGTTTGTATGGAGAGTTGCCTCTATTCTCCAGGAAGCCTCAGTTGTAGCATTCCAAGGACTAAAAATAAGCTTCAGTTCAGTTTCCAGCCAATATCCAACTGAAGTGGAACATTTAGCATTTCTCCATTAATGTTTACTAAGGCATCTGTTCATTTCTCTGCATGGTTAAAAGCTCCGTCTTACTGTTACGAAATAGCCAGAAGTCTAGACTTCATAATAAATGGGCTAAGTATAAAGTTGAAATTCTGCAGTACTAGAGCTGGAAATGTTGTGGGTGGGCAGGCTTCTTTCACACTTAGTAAATAGCTTTGTGTCTGTAGCCAAGACATTAATCTGTTGTTTGGCCTTTATAGGCACTGAATTGTTTAAAGAAGGAGGGAGAAAAATCTGTTTCAGTTTTGGAATTGCAAACATTTGCAAGCCCACACAATCTTTTAATTTGGGCCTCTGTAGCCCAAACTATTGCATTCTCCCTCTTTACCCTATTTCCCATTCAGATATAGTCCTAATTTGGGGTGAAGTAGAATTGGATTAGAAATCAAAAGGAACAGGTTTTAAGATGAGTATCTGGTATGAAGGGCAAGCACTTCAATGATGACACAACTGAATACATATGGATATACAGTAGTACAACAAACCTTTCAAATGCACAATATATTAGCAGCTCGTTCTATGGCAAGAATAGAGGTTTTCTACGCTCTGTCTTTTGTCAGTATGCAAAATTTACAGTGTAGAAGAAAGAACTAACTAAGCGCATTGAATGTATAGTCTTTCAGCCCTAATCATCCATCTTTGCTTTTTTTCCCCTTCTGGAATTCCCCAGTTTTTTCCTCTTGACTAAAAGTGTGCCTGTCTACTGAGAATGGAGGGGATGTCCAGCCTGGAAAGAAATTTCAAAACAAAAGATGGGATTAAGTCCTCCCCCCTGATACTTCCCTCCAGATCACAATTATTCTCAAAATAAACTGGGAATCCACCGTAAAGGATCATGGTTGATAGTGTAATCCTGATGTTTCAATTCAGAATTAGGTTCCATACATTTCTGTGACCTTTGGCTCCTAGAAAACATGCACAGGTTTACAGCTTTAGGCTGGTTCAAAGGTCTACTTTAGCAAAGCCTATGCATGTCTTGTGGAATGGTTATTTACTTGCTTGGTGTGAAGTGGTGCGTTGTAAACAGACACGGTGCACAAAATTAGGATTTTAGGTGAATGACCTTCATGTTTTATTACATTCATTTTTATGAGTATTTCTTTCTAGGGGATTTCTTTTTTACATTGGAATGGACTGGAATGGAACAAGCCACAGGCCGACCTAATCCAGCAATCTGTGTCATCCAGTGACTAACTGGATGCATTTGGGAAGTTCACAAGCTTGGACTAGAAGATCAGTCTGTCACTGTTGCTTCCTAGCAGCCAGCATTTAAGTTGTATGCCTGCGATTCAGGATGTAGTAAAAGCAATCAGTATTAGCAGCCATGAGTTGCCTGATCCTTCATGGACCTTTCCGGACTTCTTTATAACCATCCAAATTGACTGCAATTACCATAAATGTTGACAGCAAATTCCAAAGTTAATTAGATTCCCTGCATTATATTTCAGTGGGTGACCTGAGTTCTAACTCTGAAGGAAAAAAATTCCCTTTCTTCTGCCCTTTGTGTCATTTGACGTATCACAATCATATCTTCCTTGCCCACCTATTGTAAACCGAACACTACAAGTGCTACAGTCTTTCTTTGCAAGGGAAGATGGTTCAGACCCTAATCATTTGGGTTGTCCCCCCCCCCCTTTTTTTGCATGTTTTCTAGCTCTATATTATCTTTAAGATGCAATGTCCAGAAATGTACATAATACTCCCAAGTGTGATCTTACCATGGAGTTCTATAAAGGCATTATTAAATTGGCTGTTCTATTTTCAGATCCTTTCCTAATGCTACGAAGCATGGAATTTCCCTTGCTTTTTACAGCAATGTTGACACTGTGACCGTAATTCCTATCTGGTTCATCTCAGATCCCATTTTTGTTCTGATATCAATACTAAATAGTTCCTGTATTAATACTAAATGGATACTACATAGATCTTTTTATATACAGTATCTGTGTTTGATTTCTTTTATTTTAACCACTGTAAGGTACATAAGGTTTTTTTATATATTGTATACCCAGTGGTGTATTTTGTTGTTGCACTTGCTTCTTATATCTCACCAATAAAGATTCTGTTTTTGTTTAAATTATTTAATTTAAATAATTTAATAATTTAAATTAAATCTGTTTAAATTATTAAATAATACTTTGTTTAAATATTAAATACATAGTACCATCATTCATTCCATTTCCATATCCTTTCTTCTTCTGCGAATAGTCATTCCCATTAAAATCACAACACTTGACCTGATACAGTACCTTCAAACAGCCTTCTACAACCTGCCACCATTTGGGCATATTGAAATTGTATCTGACAGAGAATACTGGGAGTTGCAATAAAGCTGAGGGCAAGGGATCGATGTAGCTTCTCCAGCAGGTTCACCACGTATGAGGCCATTTTGACTGATGTTTTGAAGGAGGTGGAAAATTAACTTTTCTGGATGGTGCCAAGTTGAGGAAGTCTGTTCTAAATTTTATAGATGCGTTTGAAACAGGTTTTGCTCAGCCCAGTTCTTAAGATGTATGAAAATGTATGAGATGTTCAAAACCTGCACTAAAGTGTGGTTTGCTTAACTGAATCAACTGTTAATGGCTGGGCTCACACATGTGAAGCCAAAGCATGCTACATAGTGCCGTGTGTGATTTTTTTTTTTTTTTAACATTTCTTTTCCCACTGTAAAATTTGGAATAAAACAGGGATCTATATGCTGAACAGAAGCAGGCAATTGTCTGTGACCCCAAAATTGGATCTGGAATAATCCAAACATTATTCTGTATAGCAGGAATATTCAAATGTGAGTTCCTAGTATTTTCAGTTTGAGCCTTAGGTAACATTCATTAAAATATATGTAATGGGACTTTTAAAATGGTTATCAGAATTTGGAAGCTGATAGGGAATTGCATTGTGATTTGTTAACAATGTTGGGGGTGATCCCAGTTTTGAACTGCAAATATATTTAAAATACAGATCTTCATTTAATTTGGACTCAAATTGGAGATTAGGAATATGCTGATAAAATTTATTAGGAATCAGCTTCAGCGCCATGGGCAAATAATTATTTGAAAACCAGTAACATTACTATTATTAGTATTAAAATAATAAAAGCAATAATGAAGTTTCCTCTCTCAATCAAATGGCAACAGCAATTTGTATGGTGCCACTCAGTGGCTATAAATCAAAATGCAAAATGGAACAGAAGCTGTTGAAATTGTAGCTCTGCTAATTATTATATTCTAGTAGTAATAATAATTTATGTCACATTTAAAAACCAAGTACAGAACAGAAATACAGAAATACCAAATTTGAATATACAGAATTACAAAGGATGTATACTGAATACCTTGGGAGCTCTAACTCTAAGGCAATAGTGGAATACCAAACAGGGTTAGAGTTTCTGTCAAAAATTCTGTTTTGGGGCAATTTATTTCTTTTATTTATATTTCAAATTTAGATACCGCCCATGTCACGAAAAAGTGATTCTGGGCGG